>NC_000070.6:143687471-143987471 GCF_000001635.26 Mus musculus | reverse complement strand
CTCCGGTAGAATACTTACAAATTACTTTAAGTCAGTGGGGTTTACAGATAGCCACAGAAAAGGTCCAAATTTCTGATACAGGACAATTCTTGGGCTCTGTGGTGTCCCCAGATAAGATTGTGCCCCAAAAGGTAGAGATAAGAAGAGATCACCTCCATACCTTAAATGATTTTCAAAAGCTGTTGGGAGATATTAATTGGCTTAGACCTTTTTTAAAGATTCCTTCCGCTGAGTTAAGGCCTTTGTTTGGTATTTTAGAAGGAGATCCTCATATCTCCTCCCCTAGGACTCTTACTCTAGCTGCTAACCAGGCCTTACAAAAAGTGGAAAAAGCCTTACAGAATGCACAATTACAACGTATTGAGGATTCGCAGCCTTTCAGTTTGTGTGTCTTTAAGACAGCACAATTGCCAACTGCAGTTTTGTGGCAGAATGGGCCATTGTTGTGGATCCATCCAAACGTATCCCCAGCTAAAATAATAGATTGGTATCCTGATGCAATTGCACAGCTTGCCCTTAAAGGCCTAAAAGCAGCAATCACCCACTTTGGGCAAAGTCCATATCTTTTAATTGTACCTTATACCGCTGCACAGGTTCAAACCTTGGCAGCCGCATCTAATGATTGGGCAGTTTTAGTTACCTCCTTTTCAGGAAAAATAGATAACCATTATCCAAAGCATCCAATCTTACAGTTTGCCCAAAATCAATCTGTTGTGTTTCCACAAATAACAGTAAGAAACCCACTTAAAAATGGGATTGTGGTATATACTGATGGATCAAAAACTGGCATAGGTGCCTATGTGGCTAATGGTAAAGTGGTATCCAAACAATATAATGAAAATTCACCTCAAGTGGTAGAATGTTTAGTGGTTTTAGAAGTTTTAAAAACCTTTTTAGAACCCCTTAATATTGTGTCAGATTCCTGTTATGTGGTAAATGCAGTAAATCTTTTAGAAGTGGCTGGAGTGATTAAGCCTTCCAGTAGAGTTGCCAATATTTTTCAGCAGATACAATTAGTTTTGTTATCTAGAAGATCTCCTGTTTATATTACTCATGTTAGAGCCCATTCAGGCCTACCTGGCCCCATGGCTCTGGGAAACGATTTGGCAGATAAGGCCACTAAAGTGGTGGCTGCTGCCCTATCATCCCCGGTAGAGGCTGCAAGAAATTTTCATAACAATTTTCATGTGACGGCTGAAACATTACGCAGTCGTTTCTCCCTGACAAGAAAAGAAGCCCGTGACATTGTTACTCAATGTCAAAGCTGCTGTGAGTTCTTGCCAGTTCCTCATGTGGGAATTAACCCACGCGGTATTCGACCTCTACAGGTCTGGCAAATGGATGTTACACATGTTTCTTCCTTTGGAAAACTTCAATATCTCCATGTGTCCATTGACACATGTTCTGGCATCATGTTTGCTTCTCCGTTAACCGGAGAAAAGGCCTCACATGTGATTCAACATTGTCTTGAGGCATGGAGTGCTTGGGGGAAACCCAGACTCCTTAAGACTGATAATGGACCAGCTTATACATCACAAAAATTTCAGCAGTTCTGCCGTCAGATGGACGTAACCCACCTGACTGGACTTCCATACAACCCTCAAGGACAGGGTATTGTTGAGCGTGCGCATCGCACCCTCAAAGCCTATCTTATAAAACAGAAGAGGGGAACTTTTGAGGAGACTGTACCCCGAGCACCAAGAGTGTCGGTGTCTTTGGCACTCTTTACACTCAATTTTTTAAATATTGATGCTCATGGCCATACTGCGGCTGAACGTCATTGTTCAGAGCCAGATAGGCCCAATGAGATGGTTAAATGGAAAAATGTCCTTGATAATAAATGGTATGGCCCGGATCCTATTTTGATAAGATCCAGGGGAGCGGTCTGTGTTTTCCCACAGAATGAAGACAACCCATTTTGGATACCAGAAAGACTCACCCGAAAAATCCAGACTGACCAAGGGAATACTGATGTCCCTCGTCTTGGTGATGTCCAGGGCGTCAATAATAAAGAGAGAGCAGCGTTGGGGGATAATGTCGACATTTCCACTCCCAATGACGGTGATGTATAATGCTCAAGTATTCTCCTGCTTTTTTACACTAACTAGGAACTGGGTTTGGCCTTAATTCAGACAGCCTTGGCTCTGTCTGGACAGGTCCAGACGACTGACACCATTAACACTTTGTCAGCCTCAGTGACTACAGTCATAGATGAACAGGCCTCAGCTAATGTCAAAATACAGAGAGGTCTCATGCTGGTTAATCAACTCATAGATCTTGTCCAGAAACAACTAGATGTATTATGACAAATAACTCAGCTGGGATGTGAACAAAAGTTTCCGGGATTGTGTGTTATTTCCATTCAGTATGTTAAATTTACTAGGGCAGCTAAATTGTCAAAAAGTCTTTTTCAGTATATGTTACAGAATTGGATGGCTGAATTTGAACAGATCCTTCGAGAATTGAGACTTCAGGTCAACTCCACGCGCTTGGACCTGTCGCTGACCAAAGGATTACCCAATTGGATCTCCTCAGCATTTTCTTTCTTTAAAAAATGGGTGGGATTAATATTATTTGGAGATACACTTTGCTGTGGATTAGTGTTGCTTCTTTGATTGGTCTGTAAGCTTAAGGCCTAAACTAGGAGAGACAAGGTGGTTATTGCCCAGGCGCTTGCAGGACTAGAACATGGAACTCCCCCTGATATATGGTTATCTATGCTTAGGCAATAGGTCGCTGGCCACTCAGCTCTTATATCCCATGAGGCTAGACTCATTGCACGGGATAGAGTGAGTGTGCTTCAGCAGCCCGAGAGAGTTGCAAGGCTAAGCACTGCAATGGAAAGGCTCTGCGGCATATATGAGCCTATTCTAGGGAGACATGTCATCTTTCATGAAGGTTCAGTGTCCTAGTTCCCTTCCCCCAGGCAAAACGACACGGGAGCAGGTCAGGGTTGCTCTGGGTAAAAGCCTGTAAGCCTAAGAGCTAATCCTGTACATGGCTCCTTTACCTACACACTGGGGATTTGACCTCTATCTCCACTCTCATTAATATGGGTGGCCTATTTGCTCTTATTAAAAGAAAAAGGGGGAGATGTTGGGAGCCGCCCCCACATTCGCCGTTACAAGATGGCGCTGACATCCTGTGTTCTAAGTGGTAAACAAATAATCTGCGCATGTGCCAAGGGTATCTTATGACTACTTGTGCTCTGCTTTCCCCGTGACGTCAACTCGGCCGATGGGCTGCAGCCAATCAGGGAGTGACACGTCCTAAGTGAAGGATAACTCCTCCTTAAAGGGGACGGGGTTCCCGCCATTCTCCCTTTTCGGCTCTCTTGCTTCTTGCTCTCTTGCTTCCTGCACTCTGGCTCCTGAAGATGTAAGCAATAGCTCTCTTGCTTCTTGCTCTCTTGCTGCTTACACTCCTGCTCCTGAAGATGTAAGCAATAAAGTTTTGCCGCAGAAGATTTTGGTCTGTGGTGTTCTTCCTGGCCGGTCGTGAGAACGCGTCTAATAACAGCTGATCTTGCTCTTCACTCAAAGGAGAAACGTGATCTCATAGAGGCCAGGCAGGTCTTTCTTCTCCCAAATTCTGATACTGTGGACCAGTATCAGCAGTCAGTGCTCATGGGGCACGACATGTATGGCCTTTTGTCTTCATCTCATCCCTAGTTCTTGGCACCTTTGAATGACATTTGATGCAATCAATTCCCAGACTATCTAGGACCCCTGGAAGATGAGCTGGGTGGGGATTCAGGAATCTGGTCATGACTGGAAGCCACTTTTAGAAAAGGGTGTGTGAAGTCTAAAGGTTCTTAGATATTGTGATACAGATGAGTCATAGTGCACTGTAACTGAAATTCCTGCATTTGGGTGGGAAAGGCAGCAGGATCCTTAAGTTCAAGGTCATGCTCTGCTACAGTGTTAATTGATAGCTTTGGGAACTTGATAGCCTGTCTTATATCAAAACTATACACATAAAATCAAGCAGTTAAGCAAATGAAAATAAATCTCAGAGTAGGGAATGGAGAATGTCAGAATCCTAGAACCTAGAGTCAACTGCTTAAATTCCTGAAGATTTTGTTACCCCAAGCAGTCACCACTGAGTCTACATCCCTGAAGGCAATCTTCAGGGATGATACCCTACTTAAGGTGACACAAAATTATTGATGCTTGTCTTATCCAATGTGAATGTTTCAGACCTGGTTTATGGACCAGGCTTGGTGATACACTATGATGTTAAGGATGGAGTGTCACTTATTAGAAGCAGCAGTGTTCACAGCATGAGTTAGAGGCTAGTTCTGGATGCATGTCCAATCCCTACTCATAGAAAAAACCTATTACTGCAGGCTCATGCCTATAACCAAACTCTAAGGCAGGCAGGCAGGTTCCCTTATGTTTACCACTAGCCTGTCTACTCCAAGAACCCCTGAGCACCCTGCATTATAGAGTAACATAAACATGAATGCATTAATGAATATATATATATTACTCAAGAAATTATGAAAGGGCTTGGGATATAGTTCAATGGGGAAGTGCTTACATTTATCATGCATGTATCATTGTAGAAAATAAAAGATTACAAAAATTTTGTAAATGAAGGAATGGAGAGGTGTCTTAGCATCTAAATGCACTGGATATTCTTCTAGAGGACTGGGGTTCAATTCCAAGTACTCATATGTTGGCTCAAATTCCTCTGTCACTCCAAGTCTTGGAATTCCAGCACCCTCTTCTGGCTTCCATAAGCACCAGTTTATATGCTGGATTCACAGCCATACATGCAGGCAAAACACTCATAACATTTTAAATGGATACACTTTTTTGTTTGTTTTTGTTTTGAGACAGGGTTTCTCTGTATAGCCCTGGCTGTCCTGGAACTCACTTTGTAGACCAGGCTGGCCTTGAACTCAGAAATCTGCCTGCCTCTGCCTCCCGAGTGCTGAGATTAAAGGCATGCACCACTACGCCCAGCTATAAATACACTTTTAAAAATATTAAAGTATTTGTGCACCTTTAATCACAAGATAATACCAGTCTGCTATGCATAAAGTAAACACTGCTTAGAAATTATCTTTATTTAGTTTTAACCCACACTTATACATTTATTCATTCATTCATTAAATTTGTGTAGGGATAGCTTCAGTTGTCCTGTTTTAAAGATTTGTTTTTATTATTTTTAGCAATGTGTTTGTGTTCTCTTTGTTGAGAAATGTTCACAGAGATGAAGATTGAAGAATGAAAAATTACTGGCCTCTTGTAAGAACATGAACTTTTTACCTCGGAGCCCACCCCCTCCCATCTGGAAAACATACTTGAGAAAAAACATTTTCTGGAACAACCACAGAATGTTTCAACAAGCCAGATGTATTGCCAATCACAGGATATGACTCTTTGGTTGAGTAAACTTGTGGTTGTTAAACTTCCCCTATTCCCTCCCCATTCCCCCTCCCAGTTTGTGGTTTTTTCCTTTAAAAGCTTGTGAAAAATTTGAGTGGTCGTCGAGACTCCTCTACCCTGTGCTAAGGTGTATGAGTTTCGACCCCAGAGCTCTGTGTGCTTTCATGTTGCTGCTTTATTTCGACCCCAGAGCTCTGGTCTGTGTGCTTTCATGTTGCTGCCTTATTAAATCTTGCCTTCTACATTTTATGTATGGTCTCAGTGTCTTCTTGGGTACGCGGCTGTCCCGGGTCTTGAGTGTCTGAGTAAGGGTCTCCCTTCGGGGGTCTTTCATTTGGTACATTGGCCGGGAATTTGAGAATCTTTCATTTGGTGCATTGGCCGGGAAACAGCGCGACCACTCAGAGGTCCTAGACCCACTTAGAGGTAAGATTCTTTGTTCTGCTTTGGTCTGATGTCTGTGTTCTGTTTCTAAGTTTGGTGCGATCGCAGTTTCAGTTTTGCGGACGCTCAGTGAGACCGCGCTCCGAGAGGGAGTGTGGGGTGGATAAGGATAGACGTGTCCAGGTGTCCACCGTCCGTTCGCCCTGGGAGACGTCCCAGGAGGAACAGGGGAGGATCAGGGACGCCTGGTGGACCCCTTTGAAGGCCAAGAGACCATTTGGGGTTGCGAGATCGTGGGTTCGAGTCCCACCTCGTGCCCAGTTGCGAGATCGTGGGTTCGAGTCCCACCTCGTGTTTTGTTGCGAGATCGTGGGTTCGAGTCCCACCTCGCGTCTGGTCACGGGATCGTGGGTTCGAGTCCCACCTCGTGCAGAGGGTCTCCCTCCGGGAATCTTTCAAGATGAGCACAAAGGCTGGAGGAGTTAGATCCCTCTGGATCTGGAGGTTGAGATCGTTGTGTGCTACCTAAAATTGATGCTAGGAACTGAACTCAAGTCCTCCAAAAGAGCAGTTTGTGCTCTAAAGACCTGAGCTGCCATCTCTTCAGCCCACAGATATTTGTGAAGACTGGATCTCACTATGTAGACATGACTAGCCTGGAAGCTACTATGTAGACCAGGCTGGGCCTGAACACACAGAGATCAGACTTCTTTAGCACTGGAGCACTAAAATGAAAGGGGTTCATAGCTAATAATTATTAGCTTGGCTGATTATTTGTTTGTTTTGATGTTTGTGTTTGTTCAGAAGTCATAATACCTTTTCTGCTTCCTGATGATCTCAAGTTACACTGTTTTTGAGACAGGATCTTACCATAAATCTTTGGGTGTCCTGAAACATTTTTGTAGATCTGGCCTCCAGCTCATGGAAATGAGCCTTCTGCTGCCTCCCAGATGCTAGCATTAAAGGTGTATGGCACCATGCCTGCCTCAGCTATCATTTTTTATTTCCTTTTCTCCACTCGGTGTGCTGGGCTGATCTTTTCTAAAATGCCCTCTTCTGACAGAGAGCCAAGGGCCCTTCCTTGCTTTTTTTTTTTTTTAAAGGATTTATTACTACACATAAGTACACTGTAGCTGTCTTTAGATGTGCCAGAAGAGGGCGTCAGATCTCATTATGGATGGTTGTGAGCCACCATGTGGTTGCTGGGATTTGAACTTGAAGAATGAAAAATTACTGGCCTCTTGTAAGAACATGAACTTTTAACCTCGGAGCCCACCCCCTCCCATCTAGAGGTTGTTCTCGGAACACTCCTAAACTTTTCACCCCAAAACTCCTCACCCTAAAGTTCGAAAAAACTGTTCCAAGAACATTTTTGAGATAAAGGCCTCCTGGAACAACCTCAAAATGAACCGGGTACATTGCCAAATGATAGGACATGACTCCTTAGTTACGTAGATTCCTTGATAGGACATGACTCCTTAGTTATGTAGATTCCTTTGGCAGAACTCCCTAGTGATGTAAACTTGTACTTTTCCTGCCCAGTTCTCCCCCTTTGAGTTTTACTATATAAGCCTGTGAAAAATTTTGGCTGACTGTCGAGACTCCTCTACCCTGTGCTAAGGTGTATGAGTTTCGACCCCAGAGCTCTGTGTGCTTTCATGTTGCCGCTTTATTTCGACCCCAGAGCTCTGGTCTGTGTGCTTTCATGTTGCTGCCTTATTAAATCTTGCCTTCTACATTTTATGTATGGTCTCAGTGTCTTCTTGGGTACGCGGCTGTCCCGGGACTTGAGTGTCTGAGTAAGGGTCTCCCTTCGGGGGTCTTTCATTTGGTGCGTTGGCCGGGAAACAGCGCGACCACCCAGAGGTCCTAGACCCACTTAGAGGTAAGATTCTTTGTTCTGCTTTGGTCTGATGTCTGTGTTCTGTTTCTAAGTTTGGTGCGATCGCAGTTTCAGTTTTGCGGACGCTCAGTGAGACTGCGCTCCGAGAGGGAGTGCGGGGTGGATAAGTATAGACGTGTCCAGGTGTCCACCGTCCGTTCGCCCTGGGAGACGTCCCAGGAGGAACAGGGGAGGATCAGGGACGCCTGGTGGACCCCTTTGAAGGCCAAGAGACCATTTGGGGTTGCGAGATCGTGGGTTCAAGTCCCACCTCGTGCCCAGTTGCGAGATCGTGGGTTCGAGTCCCACCTCGTGTTTTGTTGCGAGATCGTGGGTTCGAGTCCCACCTCGTGTTTTGTTGCGAGATCGTGGGTTCGAGTCCCACCTCGCGTCTGGTCACGGGATCGTGGGTTCGAGTCCCACCTCGTGTTTTGTTGCGAGATCGTGGGTTCGAGTCCCACCTCGCGTCTGGTCACGGGATCGTGGGTTCGAGTCCCACCTCGTGCAGAGGGTCTCAATCGGCCGGCCTTAGAGAGGCCATCTGATTCTTCTGGTTTCTTTTTTGACTTAGTCTCGTGTCCGCTCTTGTTGTGACTACTGTTTTTCTAGAAATGGGACAATCTGTGTCCACTCCCCTTTCTCTGACTCTGGAGCATTGGAAGGAGGTGCGGGTCAGAGCCCACAACCAGTCAGTGGAGGTCAGAAAGGGTCCGTGGCAGACCTTTTGCACCTCCGAGTAGTCAACGTTTGGAGTGGGCTGGCCACCTAAGGGTGCTTTTGACTTGTCACTAATCGCCCTTTTAGGTCAGGCAAATTGTTTTTCAGGAGGAAGGGAGTCGATGTAGAATCCGACCCCGTCAGGTTTCTTTTTCTCTGTTACTATCTTGTTTTTGTTTGTGGTTTACGGTTTCTGTGTGTGTCTTGTGTGTCTCTTTGTGTTCGGACTTGGACTGATGACTGACGACTGTTTTTAAGTTATGCCTTCTGAAATAAGCCTAAAAATCCTGTCAGATCCCTATGCTGACCACTTCCTTTCACATCCTCAGCTGCCCTGCCTCCCACTCCAACTCCAGAGAGCAGTCAGCGGGTCACAGTGGTCCCGCCCATGGACCTGGAGCCTAGGGAAAAATGAGCTCGGAAATCCGGAGCAAAAGAGGAGTGGTCCCTGAAAAGTCAGTGGCCTAGATGTTGTGGCTGCTGAAAAAAAAAAGAAGAGGAGGCTGTTCGAGTAGCTGGCCAAGAGCGCTGCAGGTTCCCAGGCAGCTTCTCATTCCCCTGTCCCTTGCATCCCGTCTCTTGTTAACAGAAAAACTGCTTTCACTTTGAGATATGAGTGGCCCGATACAGCCAGCTGTGAGAGCTGCACTCCCGTCTCTGCTCTAAAGTTCCCTCTTCTCAGAAGGTGGCACCACCCTGAGTTGCTGGCAGTGAGTCTGTTCCAAGTTCCAGTGAGGGAGGCATCCGCCCACTTGGGGCTTCTGTCCAAGGTAAGGAGCACCTGTGAGTCTAACTGCCAGGCTCTGATGGGGGTCTCGTCTCTGTGGGACTAGAAAGTCCCAACAATCTGACCAAGGTAACAGGAAGTTAAGACAAAGACAGAGATCAGAGTCAGAATCAGAGCTGTGCTGTGAGACAAAGAGATAAAAAAAATAAAATGCTGGCCACAAAAGTCAGGAAAATTAGAAAACTTAGATAGTACCTGGCAACAAACGAAAGCTTTTGGCTAAAGATCAATGTGTTTAAGAGATAACAAAAGGGGTGCTAATACAGAAGCTGAGTCCTTAAAAGAGTCCGGTGGCCTACCTGTTGAAGCAGCTAGAAAAAGAGACTGTGTTTCATACTCCTCCACTGACCAGTGCAAAACAAGCTAAAAAGTTCCTGGGCACTGCGGGCTTTTGCAGATTGTGGATTCCAGGTTTTGCTGAGTTAAAGAGATAAACAGCCCTTCGTATATAAAAAAAGAGAACAATCTTACATGGCCTTGGATGCTATTGAAACTGCCCTAATGTTATCCCCAGCTATGGGACTCCTAGATGTGACTGAGAACAAAGGTATTGCCAAAGAAGTTCTTACTCAGAGATTGGGACCCTGAAAAAGACCTGTGGCATACTTGTAAAAAATTAGACCTGGTGGCTGTAGGATGGCCTGCTTGTCTGCACATAGTGGCTTCTGGTCAAGGACGCAGATAAATTGACTCTGAGACAAAACTTGGCACATGTCCTAGAAAGTGTGGTTCAGCCCCCATGACCGATGGCTGACTAACGCTCTTGAAAGCATTATCCAACTGTTCCCCTGACGGATGGACACATTGTCAGAGCTTTTTGTTGACTGAACGAGTGACCTTCGCTCCCCCTGCTATCCTCAATCTCACTACTGCCTGAGACTTCACCTACTCATCATTGTGCTGACATTCTGGCAGAAGGAACTCATACTCGAAATGATCTGAAGGATCAGATCAGCCTTGGCCTGAGAGTTTGAACTGGTACACGGATGGCAGTAGCCTAGAGGTTAAAGGTAAGCGGAAGGCGGGGACAGCAGTGCAGTGATGGACAGAAAGCAAGTGATCTAGGCCAGCAGCCTCCCTAAAGGAACTTCAGCCCTGAAAGCTAAACTTGTGGCTTTAATACAAGCTCTATATATACAGACAAAGAGAGCTGTTGACATCTACAGAAAAAGACCTAAGATGCTGTGGCTAAAAAAAAAAATCAGGTGGCAAATCTAACCGCCCAGGCATCCTAAAGAGCAATGATCCTGACAGTCTAAAGACTATCAAGTTATAGACAAATTAAGACTGGTAAAAGAAACCCTGTATGACATAGTAGAAACTGAAGAAAAAAAAACTAGTCCTCTCATGAGAAGACAGACCTGACATCTACTGAAAAATAGACTTTACTGAAAAAAATATGTGTATGAATACCTTATGGTTTTTGTGAACGTTCTCAAGATGGATAAAAGCTTTTCCTTGTAAAACTGAGACTGCTCAGATAGTCATCAAGAAGATTATTAAAAATTTTCCAAGGTTCGGAGTGCCAAAAACAATAGTGTCAGATAATGGTCCTGCCTTTGTTGCCCAGGTAAGCCAGGGTGTGGCCAAGTATTTAGAGGTCAAATATTATGTGTACAGACCTCAGAACTCAGGACAGATAGAAATAATGAATAAAACTCTAAACAGACCTTGACAAAATTAATCCTAGAGACTGGCACAGACTTACTTGGTACTCCTTCCCCTTGCCCTATTTAAAACTGAAAATACTCCCTCTTGATTCGGTTTTACTCTTTTTGAGATCCTTTATGGGGCTCCTATGCCCATCACTGTCTTAAATAATGTGTTTAAACCTATGTTGTTATAATAATGATCTGTATACTAAGTTATAAGGCTTACAGGTGGTGCAGAAAGAAGTCTGGTCACAACTGGCTACAGTGAACGAGCTGGGTACCCCAAGGACAACTCACCAGTTCCAGCCAGAGATCTGATCTACGTACACCTGCGTCATGCTGAGACCCTCAAGCCTCACTAGAAGGGTCCCTGCCTAGTTCTGTTTACTAATCTGCCTTATTCTGTTTCTGTTCCCATGTTAAAGATAGAGTAAATGCAGTATTCTCCACATAGAGATATAGACTTCTGAAATTCTAAGATTAGAATTACTTACAAGAAGAAGTGGGGAATGAAGAATGAAAAATTACTGGCCTCTTGTAAGAACATGAACTTTTTACCTCGGAGCCCACCCCCTCCCATCTAGAGGTTGTTCTCGGAACACTCCTAAACTTTTCACCCCAAAACTCCTCACCCTAAAGTTCGAAAAAACTGTTCCAAGAACATTTTTGAGATAAAGGCCTCCTGGAACAACCTCAAAATGAACCGGGTACATTGCCAAATGATAGGACATGACTCCTTAGTTACGTAGATTCCTTGATAGGACATGACTCCTTAGTTATGTAGATTCCTTTGGCAGAACTCCCTAGTGATGTAAACTTGTACTTTTCCTGCCCAGTTCTCCCCCTTTGAGTTTTACTATATAAGCCTGTGAAAAATTTTGGCTGACTGTCGAGACTCCTCTACCCTGTGCTAAGGTGTATGAGTTTCGACCCCAGAGCTCTGTGTGCTTTCATGTTGCCGCTTTATTTCGACCCCAGAGCTCTGGTCTGTGTGCTTTCATGTTGCTGCCTTATTAAATCTTGCCTTCTACATTTTATGTATGGTCTCAGTGTCTTCTTGGGTACGCGGCTGTCCCGGGACTTGAGTGTCTGAGTAAGGGTCTCCCTTCGGGGGTCTTTCAAACTCAGGACCTTCAGAAGAACAGTCAGTGCTTTTACCCCCTGAGCCATCTCACCAGCCCCCTGGCTTGCTTTACTACACAGCTTTTTGTACATTCTAGCCTGACTTCAGACTTGCTAGATAGCCAAAGATGAACTCGAACTTCTGTTCCTCAAGACTCAAACTCTTTTTTAAAATTAATTATTTTATTTATTCACACCCCAAATGTTGCTCCCCTCCAGGGCCCCTTCTAAGAGTTATTTACCCAAACCATTCTCCCCTTCCCCTCTGAGAGAGTGCCCTCCCTGCCCCCAAATCCCTGGGGCATCAAGTCTTTACTGGATTAGGCTCATCCTTTCCCACTGAGGCCATTCAAGGCAGTCCTCTACTACATATGCCAGGGGGACAGGAATCGTCTCTTGTAGGCTCTTTGATTGATGACTTAGTCACCCACATTGAGTCCTGAGATCCTCTTATATTCCAGGTCTCTGAAACTTTCTAGAGGTTCCCCACCCCATCAGCTGCATATTTCCAGATTCTCCCAGCCTTTTGGGCTTCTCTCTTGCCTCCCCCAGAGCTGATTCTGCCCCCTTCCCCTTCTCCTCTCCCACCCAGACCCTCCCTCCCTCTGCCTCCCATGATTATTTTGTTCCCCTTTCTAAGTGGGTTTGAAGCATCCTCACTTGGGCCTTCCTTCTTGTTTAACATCTTCAGATCTGTGGTATCATGGGTATTCCATACTTTTTGGCTGATAATCCACTTATCAATGAGTATATACTATGCACATGCTTCTAGGTCTGGGTTACCTCACTCAGGATGATATTTTCCAGTTATATCCATTTGCCTGCAAGATTCATGATGTCCTTGATTTTTAATAGCTGTATAGAATCCCATTGTGTAAATGAACCACATTTTCTGTATCTTTTCTTCAGTTGAGGGACATCTGCGTTGTTTCCAGTCTCTGGCTATAATGAGCAAGGCTGCTATGAACACAGTAGAGCACCTGTCCTTGTGGTATTGTGGAACATTTTCTGGGGATATGCCCAACAGTGGTATAGCTGGGTCCTCAAGTAGAACTATTTCCAGTTTTCTAAGGAATGGCCAGATTGATATCCAGGGTGTTTGTACCAGTATGTGTCAGGAGCCATCATAGGATAAGCTAATAACTAGCAGGTAATCTTCCCCAGATGAGGTCTGCTTCGAATTATAAGCCATTGGATTTGATCCAATGGACAAGACCTAGAAGAAATCATTTTATGGAAGATTCCTGCTCTTAATATGCTTTTCCTGTTCTTATTAAACATATATAACAATCACTAGGTATTAGTCCACCCCTTTGGAGCAGATCTCTACAGATCTATGAAGATATACTGTCTTGTAGTGATGCTATATAGACAAATAGATGACTTGTTAATTCTTTTTTTAAGATTTATTTATTTCATATATGTGACTACACTATTGCTGTCTTCAGACACACCAGAAGAGGGCATCAGATCCCCACTAGAGAGGGTGAGCCACCATGTGGTTGCTGGGGATTGAACTCTGAACCTTTGGAAGAACAGTCAGTGCTCTTAACCGCTAAGCCATCTCTCCAGCCCCAACTTGTTAATTCTTAATGATGATCTATAAGAATTCCTAATTTTTTTTGTTGCTGTTGGTTTTCAAGACAGGGTTTCTCTGTGTAGCCCTGGCTGTCCTGGAACTCACTCTGTAGACCAGGCTGGCCTCGAACTCAGAAATCCACCTGCCTCTGCTTCCCAAGTGCTGGGACTAAAGGCGTGGGCCACCACGCCCGGTGAATTCCTAAAATTTTATTAGTGATTATTAAGCTCTTTTATTAGATCCTTTTCTAATAGTCAAAACTGCAATGAGAACTCTGTCCGTTTCCCATGGATCACCAGTTAATTGACTCTTAGATAGTAACCAGACTTTCTCCTACTCAGAGCACATTCCAAGAGGTTGTAAAACAATTAACCAAGTTCATAAAAAGGGAACTAACAATTTATAAGTGCTAGGATGGATGATAAAATATTGTCTGGGTTTACCTATACAAAACTTAACTAATAACTTAGTTATGTTTTTTAACTTTCTTTTTCTTTTTTAAGATTTGTTTCTTATATGTAAATACACAGTCTTCAGGCACACCAGGAGAGGGCATCAGATCTCATTACAGATGGCTGTGAGCCACCATGTGATTGCTGGGAATTGAACTCAGGTATCCTGAGCTTTTGTGCCCGCTGACAAGAACACGCTCAGGACAATCAGAATCTTCTGCGGCAAAAGCTTTATTGCTTCCTTCTTCAGGAGCAAGAGAGAAAATGGCAAAACCCCGTCCCTTTTAAGAATTATCCTCCGCCTAGGACGTGTCACTCCCTGATTGGCTGCAGCCCATTGGCCAAGTTGTTGTCACGGGGAAGGCAGAGCACATGGAGTGGAAAATTACCCTGGCACATGCGCAGATTATTTGTTTACTACTGAGAACACAGGATGTCAGCACCATCTTGTAATGGCAAATGTGAGGGCGGCTCCCCACACTCAGGATCTTTGGAAGAGCAGTCATTGCTCTTAATCACTGAGCCATCTCTCCAGCCTGGTTTTTAACTTTCAGTGAGCCTGTGGAGCTGTGACAGGTGATGGTTGTTTAGCTAGATAATTACTCCTAATGGACATACATGTAAACATTCTCCATTGTAAACTTCTATTTCAATTTATGATTTGATTTTGTGTGTGAACTTGTGATGAACTTTTTAACATGTGATCATGTGTTCTGAAAGATGCTTAAGTACTGAGGACAAAGAGACAAGAAGAACAATTTTTCCTTTGCCCCTCTTAGGATCTTTCTGCTTTCCCCTTTTCTGAGATAGCTCTCATAGGAAACTTTTTACAACTTAGTAATAAATGCAATATAATCACTCTTTAAAGTGTCCCCTTTTCTTTCTGTGACTTCCACTAGCAAGCTGAAAGGTAGAGCCTCATAGTTCCTGCTGAGATAGAACAAAGGCCACATGACTTAATTCCCACCCCCACCCCCCCCTACCCCGCCCCCCAGGTGTCAATCACCTAAGCCTCAGAAAGAGCAAGAAAGTTTTTAAGACTTTTCAGAAGTAATCATCAGCATTTCAGTACAATTTAAGAGCTAGAAATTCTGGAGACCTTCAGACTTTAAAGCCACACCAGAGTCCTACTCTGTGCCCTGTCTCAACCCTCTCCAGGCTGTGAACCTCCAGGAAAGTGTGTAATCTCACATAGAGGAGTGTTTCCCTTTCCCCATAGTTTTGCCAGCAAGTGGTTTCACTTGAGTTTTTGATTGTAGTCATTCTGATTGGTATAAAGTGTAATCTTCTCAGAGTTGTTTTTATTTACATTTCCCTGATAACTAAGGATGTTGAACATTTCTTTAAGTGCTTCTCAGTCAATAGTGGAGATTCCACTATTGAAAATTCTGTTCAGCTCTGTACCCCATTTTTCTTTTTTTTCTTTTTCTTTTTTTTTTTTTTTTTTTTTTTTTGGCTTTTCGAGACAGGGTTTCTCTTTATAGCTCTGGCTGTCCTGGAGCTCACTTTGTAGACCAGGCTGGCCTCGAACTCAGAAATCCGCTTGCCTCTGCCTCCCGAGTGCTGGGATTAAAGGCGTGTGCCACCACACCCGGCTGTACCCCATTTTTCAATTGGGCTATTTGTTTTGTTCTTGTTGTTTTGGAGACTAATGTCTTGAGTTCTTTATATATTTTGGATATTAACCCTCTATCGGATATAGGGTTAGTGAAAATGTTTTCCCAATCTGTAGGTTACCCTTTTGTCTAATTGACAGTGTCCTTTTCCTTACAGAAGTTTTTCCGTTTCAAGTGGTACCATTTATCAATTGTTGATCTTAAGAGCCTGAGCCATTTGGTATTCTGTTAGGAAATTTTCCCTTGAGCCAATGCATTTGAGGCTATTTCCCATTTTTCTCTTCTATTAGATTCAGTGTATCTGGTTTTATGTTGAGGTCCTTGATCCACTTGTACATGAAATTTGTGCAGGGTGGTAAATATGAATCAATTTGCATTTTTCTACAAGAGGACCACCAGTTAGAACAGCACCAATTGTTGAAGATGCTTCCCCCACCCTGAATCGGGTTTTTTGCTTCTTTTTCAAAGATCAAGTCTTGGTTCCATGGCCTTGGGTATTGAATCCAGGGCTCTCACCTGTGTACCTGGTTAGGGCAGACCTCCAGAGAGACAATCAGGCAATGGAGTGGGTGGGGGCTGGCACATCCATCTCTCATGGGTACAGTTGTAGGTACAAACTAGAAGGGCAATCATGCTTCAAACTCTTGAGTTATGGTATGGCAGGCATATCCCAATGTGTCTAGTTCATGCAATGGTGGAGAGAAGGTCTAGGGTTTATGATTTTAGGTAGATACTCACCCAACTTTGTTATATTTCCAGAAAAAAAAAACCCTCCCTGACATTAATGGATAAAGCCATCTTCCCATCTTAAATAGCCTTCCCAGTAGCCAACTGAGCAGATGACTGACAGCATCCAACTCAGCTCTTTATGCCGAAATAGATTTCACAATTGTGGTCAGATGGTAATTACAAGGTCCTCTAAGGATATCTTCAGGAGACTTTGTGTGCATGTCTATTATCAGGGACACTGTCATCCAACTAGGAGGAAGACTGAGGCAGGAGGATAGTTAGAATTCCAAATCAACTTAAGCTATAAAGCAAGACCTTGTCTTAAATGTGAATCCAAAAACTAAGTTCATAAATAGCTTAAATATATGAAATAAATATATAAAATAAATCAAAGTGCACACTCCATGAGCATTGACTTAGTATTACTGACATGTTGCTACAGCATTCAGAGCATTGCCTGGGGAAAGGCTTCATCTGCTCTTGGCTTAGACCAGAATAGTCTTTGATTGTAGATCACTAGGATAGCTCAGTGGGGGAGAGTTTGCCAAACAAGGTCACAAATCTTAGTGTGATCCATGGAACCTCAGCATGCACACACAGGCACACACACATACACACACAGACATGCTCAATGATAAAAAATATAATAAAAAAGCACATTCTGAAAACATAGCTATGAAGCTTTAGTTTTCTGAGGGTCTAAAGATGGCAGAGCCTGGGAAGAGTTTTCTGCAATTGAGGCTGACATTTCTTCTCATGAGTAGAGAATTGAACCCTACATCCCAAAGGCGCTTGAAGCCTTCTTTCCACATAGAAGATAAATTTGGGATCAATATAATCCCTCATTTAGGACAAGTATTTACAACTGAGATGAACCACAGCCGTCAACCATAAAAACACATAATCCTCCAACTTTATCCTCTGCTGTGGAAATCACACATGTGCATAACCAGCCTATATGCCATTGGCTTTTGTAGACTTTGGTATGGCAAAATCATCAAAGGAGCTTCATTTTTGATTCTTATGAATTTATTTTTATATTTATTTATTTACTTGGGTTTTTCAAGACAGGGTTTCTCTGTATAGTCCTGGCCGTCCTGGAACTCACTTTGTAGAAGAGGCTGGCCTCAAACTCAGAAATCAGTCTGTCTCTGCCTCCCAAGTGCTGGGATTAAAGGCATGTGCCACCACTGCCCAGCTTATTTTTATTTTAAAAATATTTTATTTTTATTTATCTTTAAGAGTGTGTGTGTGTGTGTTTGTGTGTGTGTGTGTGTGTGTGTGTGTGTGTGTAGACGACTTCAAGTGCTCACAGAGTCTGGAAGAAAATGTCAGAAAACACTAGTTCCAGATGTTTGTGAAGCATTCTTAACCGTTGAGATATATCTCCAATAGAATTGTTGTAACTTTTTGTCTTGGGTCTCATGAAGTTGAAATGGATAAAATTTCAAAGAGCAGGAAATGTTGGATCTTTTTTATTCTGAAAGATTCAAGAGGAGGAAAAGGCAGAGAGGAGGAGATAAAAGAGTGTAGAAACACAGTAAACACTAGATACAAGTGGGAATTGGTCATTGAACTCACTGAGAAACTAAAGTATGCAACACACTCTCATAACAAAGTATTTTACTGAGACCTATAGGAAATTGTAGTACTAAGGATGGTGGGGAAAAAATATATATAGCTTGAGGGCCTCCTCAAGGAAGAAAAAGAGAGATCACAGCTGAATAGTAAAAATACTGTATGCTCAACACCAGTTCATACTTCAGTAAATCTTATAGTTCAAGAAAGAAATATATATATCCATATATTACAAATCTTTATGCAAAGTGGACAACCCAAAGACGGAAGCCAATCAGAGGCAGGGAGATATGGATCCCCCTCTGTGATGGGTTGTATATTCTTGGACCAGAGAGTGGCACCATCTGGAGGTGTGGCCTTGTTAGAATAGGTGTGACCTGGTTGGAATGGGTGTGTCACTGTGGGAGTGGGCATAAGATCTTCACCCTAGTTGCCTGGAAGTCAGTCTTCCACTAGCAGCCTTTGGATGAAGATGTAAAACTTTTCAGCTCTGCCTGCACCATGCCAGCCTGGATACTGCCATGCTCCTTCCTGCCTTGATGATAATGGACTGAACCTCTGAACCTGTAAGCCAGCCCCAATTAAATGTTGTTTTTTATAAGACCGGCCTTGGTGTCTGGTCACAGCAGTAAAACCCTAACTAATACACCCTCCCATCCAGTTTGTCTTGTTCTTTGTATTGTCTTCTTACTTTGTCCCCTTCCCTGTGTTTATGATCACTCATACACTGTGCTGCAATGAAATCCCTACAGTTTTCAAATCTTTTGCTGTTCAAGGGTGGGTCTCTACTGTTTACTTTAGACTGAAGATGAGTCCCTGGTTCTCCATGTCAAAACTTCTCCCTATAATCTGAAATTACCAATGGAACAGTCTTCTTTCCCAAGTACATCCAAAAATGCTTGAATATACATTTTCTGTATTTCCAATGAGTTACTTGAGTCCCGGCTTTCATTTTTCAGAGCCCAGTAGTGACCTCTCCTGATTTAATACCAACAGAAACAATGTGGCCTCCATGTTACAACCACAGAATCCATGACAATCTAGACATCTCTTACTAAGAAAATACTCATCATTTCTATGAGTGAAAGTTTCTTTGTTTCTATGAGTGTTTCTGACTGTGTTTCTGTGAGCTCAAAACAATGTTGTGCAAATTATCTGGCAGGACACCACCAATGACATAGATCTCAGTGAGGCCAGGGTACACCTCCCAAGTCAGCTGTGTGCTTCAGCGGCTTCTTCAGGCTATACATGGACAGGAAGTTCTTCACAAAATTGACCTCAGTGAGCTGGGAGCACTGGATCGGGGCAGACAGGAGGGTACTAATTTGCTACTCCACAGTCATACAGTCCTTCAATTTTAGGGTGTGCAGTGTAGCTATCAGTCTTTCTAGCAATAGATTCTAGAAGTGTATGACTTAAATCTAAAAAGATGATGACACTCAGGTCCATGTGTTTGAGCTGATGGACATTGGCACAGATAACTCATGTCTGACTCTGACACCATACTCCAAGTGATTTCCAGGGTCTCTAAAGGATTCTCTAAGCACCTAGGGATGGGGAAGGGAGTTGATCTCAGAAAATTTCAAAATAATGGTAGGGAGAAGGCTTTGACTTTCAAATAGCAAAGATTAGTTAGGCCCATCTAAGAACATCATAAAGGTCAAGATCAGAATGTTCCCTGATGGAGAGTTACCAACACAAATCATATCACTTTATGTAGAGAACATATACCATCACTGTGCCTCTTTCTACCCCCATCTGTACAGTTTCCTCTGCACTTTCAAGAACACAACCATATCAGTGGAAAGATAATGTCAACACCAGCCCTTACTCTGTGGCATGGTTTGAATATGCTTGGCCCAGGCAACGGCACTATTTGAAGGTCTGACCTTATTTTTATTTATTTATTTTTTTAAGGATGCCATGGCTCATCACTAAATGACTGTTTTCTTTTTTTTTCCATTTTTATTAGGTATTTAGCTCATTTACATTTCCAATGCTATACCAAAAGTCCCCCATACCCACCCACCCCCACTCCCCTACCCACCCACTCCCCCTTTTTGGCCCTGGCGTTCCTCTGTACTGGGACATATAAAGTTTGCGTGTCCAATGGGCCTCTCTTTGCAGTGATGGCCGACTAGACCATCTTTTGATACATATGCAGCTAGAGTCAAGAGCTCCGGGGTACTGGTTAGTTCATACTGTTGTTCCACCTATAGGGTTGCAGATCCCTTTAGCTCCTTGGCTACTTTCTCTAGCTCCTCCATTGGGAGGACTGTGATCTTCAATTCTATTCCATTAGTCTACCATGCAGTTTTTATCACAATTGCTCTGTAGTAAAGCTTTAGGTCAGGCATGGTGATTCCACCAGAGGTTCTTTTATCCTTGAGAAGAGATTTTGCTATCCTAGGTTTTTAGTTATTCCAGATGAATTTGCAGATTGCCTTTTCTAATTCGTTGAAGAATTGGGTTGGAATTTTGATGGGGATTACATTGAATCTGTAGATTGCTTTTGGCAAGATAGCCATTTTTATTATATTGATCCTGCCAATCCATGAACATGGGAGATGGTGGTTCCTTTGATGCAGGAATTTAAAGATTCCTAAGACAATCTTGAAAATTGTATTTCTGGATGCTTCACCAGGTCTATTCATTGTACAGATTCATCAGGATGAACTTCCAGGCTCCACCCACACTCCTGAGCTTGGCAGTACAGAGCCTGGCGAAGAATGAAGCCTTGGCCATCAATGCTCTGCAGGAGCTGCCCAGGGAGTTGTTCCCACCACTCTTCAAGGCAGCCTTCACTGGCAGACACACGAAGATACTGAAGGAAATGGTGGGAGCCTGGCCTTTACCTTGCCTCCCTGTGGGGGCACTGATGAACATCCCTGACATGACAGTATTGCAAGCTGTGCTGGATGGTGTAGACAAGCAGATGACAGGAAATTTTTCCCCAAGGTAAACAAGAACTATGTAATGCTAAACAGCTTACATTTACGCGTAAGGAGAAGGACATCTGGGCCCATGGAAAAAGAGGTCAAAGGTAGAACAGAGGTTTATGTTGGTATCATCTTGAAGAGCTACACTGTCCTGGACAGTTGTTGAATCCTGCTAACAAATATCCATTAATTATGAAGTACAGCTTAGAGTCTATGTAGCTACACGGCCCTGTGTCTCTCCTGAGTAATAGAAATAGGATCAGTGGAAGTTCAGAGTAATAAATGGAGGAAGCAGGGCAGATCTCCAGATGCAGTTAAGGCAGAGAGCCCTTGCCCAGAAGGCTTGAGTTGTTATGTGAAGACCCAGCACTGGAAACTTAAATCTGTAGGAGACAGAGCAGAACAGTGAACAGCTGACAAAAAGATGCATAGAAAAAGCTGGCTAATGTGTCTGGTCTTTTGTATCTTCCTACATTTCTATCTGTTTCACCCACAGAAATCAGAAGCTTCAAGTGCTGGACCTGAGAAATGTGCACCATCACTTCTGGGATGTTTCAGCTGGACCAGAGGATGGAGACGGCTCAGCAGAGACAGTGTGTCAAAAGCAGAAAGCAACACGCCCTCATAGATATGCACTAAGGAGACGTTTAAAGGTGGTCACTGACCTACCCCTTCAGTTTGATCTAGAGGAAAATCAAACTTACTTCTTGCAGTGGGCACAGGAGAGAAGAGGTTTCCTGCACCTGTGCTGTATGAAGATGCAGATTAGGGGATTGACTATTCACACTGTCAGGAAGATCTTGCAGATTTTCCAACCATATTGCATTGAGGAGTTGGAATTGAATACAGGCTGGACTCTGTCCACACTGGCATGCTTCACACCTTGCCTTGGTCAGATGAAGAATCTTTGTAAACTCCATCTAACACTAGTCCATGAGAAACTCTTCACTTTTCTACGTACATCAACAGACATACAGGAGAAGAGCGTCATCAAGGTCATTTCTCAGTTCCCCAAACTCAACAGTCTCCAGCATCTCGACCTGACTGGCCTCTACTTTCTCACTGGCCACATGAATGAATTGCTCGGGTAAGGAAGGAGGAAGAGTTCTTTCTGATTCCACAGCAAACATTTTCTGTTTCCCATATAGACTAGGGGCCATGGTAGAAGTAACAATAATGATCAAGTCTTATCATGATGGTGACTGGTCACAGCCTAGAAATGGGACTTGAGTTGGCTGACTCAAACAGGTTGCACTGGATGCTCACTACCATCCTGTGGTGACACTGACTCACGACATGTGGTCTCTCCTACTCTAGATTAGCCTTGTCACTCTATACCAAACTAACCCTCTAGTCTCTCCTTAGGTGTCTGAAGACTCCGCTGGAGTTCCTGTCAATTGCTCTCTGCAAGTACTCACAGTCAGACATGGAGTCCTTTGCCCAGTGTCAGAGTCTCCATCATCTCAAACACCTGCATTTGGCAGGTATCATTTTGCATGATCTGAGTCTTGTGCCTCTTGGGATTTTCCTAGAAAACGTTGCAAACACTCTGAAGACCTTGGAACTAGAACATTGTAGGATGACAGACTCTCAAGTCAGCGCTTTTATCCCTGCCCTGAATAAGTGCTCTCAGCTCATCTCGGTCAACTTCTGTGACAATGACATCTCCATATCTGTCCTAACGAACCTTCTGCATCACACAGCCAACCTAAGCCAGCTAATCATGGAGCTTTTTCCTGCTCCTCTGGAGTGCTATGAAACCGGTTTTGTTCTTAGAGCAGAGAGATTTGTCCAGCTTTCTTCTGAGCTCATGAACACACTTTGCACTGTTAGGCAGCCCCACTCTATCTGTTTTGCCTCTCAGTTATGCCTTATATGTTCACAGCACTGTACATATGGTCTGGAGACCAGACTTTGCCATTGTTGCCAGTAAATAGGAGGAGGATTCGTTTGGTAACTGAGAAATGAAAGTCTAAGGACATGTCTATGATCAAGGGGTTCCTGAACACATGTCTTCTGACATTGATCAATGTATTGGAGACAAAGGGGCTGACTGTGACATCTAGAGAGTGGACGTGTGAGGAGAAATGACTAATGGAATCATACAGTTGTGCATCAAAATGTGGATTTGTCCAGGAATAGATGGGAACAATGTGTTACTCTCTAAAGGATATTCTTCCAGTCTTTCTTTCTACTTAACAGTGTCATATTAGCCCATGCTGGACTTGAACTCATGCTTTTCTCTTCTCCATGATTGCCGAAGTCACTGATAAATGCCACCATGCTTAGGTTGCAGGCACCTTCACTGTAGGATGCTATTCATTAGGGCTCCCAAGCTCTGTTGGCCACCTACATATAAAGATCTCTAGGAGATAGACAAGTCCCTGTCCTCCCCTGAAGGATTGCATTATAAATGTCCAGTGGGGAACACTATTTTGTTCATGATTCCTGAACCAAGCCATTGTGTTTCTTTGTGTCTGAATGTTCATGTAGTAATAAATAATAATAATGATAATAATACCACACCTTTGTTGTTTTTTCCTCATTGTTATATTTATTTTAAAATATGTGTAGCCAAGATTGCTCACCATGCAAAGCATAAGTGTAGCCAAGCTTACCAGTCTGACTTTGATCCATGCATGAGACCCACATGATGGAAGCAGGGAGCATTGACTCTCAAAGTGGACCTTTCACCTCCATGAGCTTTCAACAGTGGGTATGCTATGTAAAGTGCAGGTGTCCACAAAATAAAATTAAAACTATATAGTAGTAGTCCCAGCACTGTAGGTGAATGATGATTTCCATAAAACATGAGAAACTCAGAAGCACCCCTCCCCAAGTATAATGTGAGCAAAATAAAACTCGTGAACTAAAGGGGTCCTGAAAGATGGCTCAGTAGTTACACAACACATGATGCTCATGCCAGGAACCTTGGTTCAGAAAAGGCATCTGTGCTATGATGGAGACTCTTTCCTAAGCAGGCTAGCGCTTCCTTTGGCATGTAGCCCTATGTGTTTAGTAAATATGTGTTATAAAAATCCTTAGTATTTTTTAAATGGAGACTTGAGAAGGCTATCTGGCCTCAAGCTAGTCTTAAACTTATGATCTTTCTGCCTCACCATTATGAGAACAAAGCTATTCACTACAATGCTTAGCATCTTTTTTTTTTTTTTTTTGTGCTTTGAGACAGGGTTTCTTTGGATAGCTCTGGCTGTCCTGGAACTCACTCTGTACACCAGGCTGGCCTCGAACTCAGAAATCCGCCTGAGTGCTGGGAATATTAAAGGCGTGCACCACCACACCCAGCTGCTTAGCATCATTTAATAAAGTTTTCTGTGCTCGAGGAAGGGTTTGAGTGTGGCCAGTGTGCAAGTTTCAATGCCTATGTGGACTTCAGAGGTCTACATTTTTTCTCCACCTAAGCTTTTTTGAAACAGGGTCTCTCACTGAACCTAGAGCTTACTTCTTTGGATAGATAGCCATTAGTCTCCATATATATGTTGACCTATACCAATCAATCTGCAAGACCAGGAATTTGAAGGCCTTAAAGAATGAGGCAGACTTCAGTTTAATGCTGCAGACTTTACTCCAGTTTCAGAGTAGTTTTTATGCACAAATGTAATAAAAAAAAACAATGATACAAAAAAACGTGCACATAAATATTTAAAATCATCTCTGCACAAGGCCCAACAACCCATATATTTCTGATTCAATTTGCTCAGCTCATGGGTGACAGCATTTCATGTATCACTGAAGATAAGTTTACTCACAGATAAGACCAATTTTTCAATCATAGTGTTTGAACACAAACGAAGTAAACTGCACTTATGAAATGGAGCCACTCCAAGGCTGAAAGACACCATATTATATAAAACTACTTAACAGAAAAGGGCACAGATTGACCTCCAAAACATCCAAGTTAAGCTGTAGCAAGCCAAGCATAGTGACACATGCCCACAATCCCAGCACATAGGAGGTAGAGGCAGGAGAATCCAGAATTCAAGACCAGCCTGGACTACAGATTAAGACCATGTCTCAAAATAAAAATAAAACCAAAATAATGACTTGAGTCAAGGACATGATACCAACATTAGACCAAGGAAGAACAAGGCCTGTTGGCAAAATCCTGTAATCTCAGCTACTCAGAAGGCTGAGGCAGTAGGATCACAGGGGCATATGAAAAATTCTTTTAGAAATTCACTATAATGGATGAAAATTAAATAGATTATTTTGTTTAAAAAAGAAGTTTATGCCGGCAAAATGATGTATCCCTTTAATCCTTAACTGGGGAGGCAGAGGCAGATGGATCTGTGAGTTACATGTCTCAGTAGTTAGGAGAACTGACTGCTCTTCTGAAGGTCCTGAGTTCAAATCCCAGCAACCACATGGTAGCTCACAACCATCAGTAATGAGATCTAATGCCCTCTTCTGGGGTGTCTGAAGACAGCTATAGTGCACTATAATATATAAATAATAAATAAATAATGGTTAGGCTAGAGCGAGCAGGACTGGAGCAAGAAGAAAGTGTCTAAAGACAGCTACAGTGTACTTATATATAATAAATAAATAAATCTTAAAAAAACCAAATATCAGTTGTGTGGTGGTGGTTCTTCCCTTTATTTTTTATTAGGTATTTTCTTTTTTTGCTTTTTTTCTGTTTTTTTTTTAAATTGGGTACTTATTTCATTTACATTTCCAATGCTATCCCAAAAGTCCGCTACACACTCCCCCACCCACTCCGCCACCAACCCACTCCCTTCTTGGCCCTGTCGTTCCCCTGTCCTGAGGCATATAATGTTTGCACGACTAATGGGCCTCTCTTTCCACTGATGGCCGACAAGGCCATTTTCTGATTCATTTGCAGGTAGAGACACGAGCACCGGGGAGTACTGGTTAGTTCATATTGTTGTTCCACCTATAGGGTTGCAGATCCCTTTAGCTCCTTGGGTACTTTCTCTAGCTCCTCCATTGGGGGTCCTATGGTCCATCCAATAGCTGACTGCGAACATCCACTTTTGTGTTTGCTAGGCCCTGGCATAGTCTCACAAGAGACAGCTCTATCTGGGTCCTTTCAGCAAAATCTTAATAGTGTATGCAACGGTGTCAGCGTTTGGAAGCTGATTATGGGAAGGATTCAGAGATATGGCAGTCTCTAGATGGTCAATCCTTTCATCACAGCTCCAAACTTTGTCTCTGTAACTCCTTCCATGGGTGTTTTGTTCCCAATTCTAAGAAGGGGCACAGTGTCCACATTTGGTCTTCGTTCTTCTTGATTTTCATGTGTTTAGCAAATTGTATCTTATATCATGGGTATCCTAAGTTCTGGGATAATATCCACTTATCAGTGAGTACATATTGTTTGAGATCCTTTGTAATTGGGTTACCTCACTCAGGATGATGCCTTTCAGGTCCAACCATTTGCCTAGGAATTTCATAAATTCATTCTTTTTAATAGCTGAGTAGTACTCCATTGTGTAAATGTACCACATTTTCTGTATCCATTCCTCTGTTGAGGGGCATCTGGGTTCTTTCCAGCTTCTGTCTATTATAAATAAGGCTGCTATGAACATAGTGGAGCATGTGTCCTTCTTACTGGTTGGAACATCTTCTGGATATATGCCCAGGAGGGGTATTGCAGGATCCTCCGGTAGTACTATGATTAATTTTCTGAGACTGATTTCCAGAGTGGTTGTATAAGCTTGCAATCTAACCAACAATGGAGGAGTGTTCCTCTTTCTTCACATCCTCGACAGCAGCTGCTGTCACCTGATATTTTTTTTTTATCTTAGCCATTCTGACTGGTGTGAGGTGGAACTCAGGGTTGTTTTGAATGCATTTCCCTGACGATTAAGGATGTTGAACATTTTTTCAGGTGCTTCTCAGCCATTTGGTATTCCTCAGGTGAGAATTCTTTGTTTAGCTCTGAGCCCCATTTTTTAATGGGGTTATTTGATTTTATGGAGTCCACCTTCTTGAGTTCATTATATATATTTGATATTAGTCCCCTATCTGATTTAGGATAAGTAAAGATACTTTCCACATCTCTTGATGGCCTTTTTGTCTTACTGATGGTGTCTTTTTCCTTGCAGAAGCTTTGTAATTTTATGAGGTCCCACTTGTCGATTCTTGATCTTACAGCACAAGCCACTGCAGTTCTATTCAGGAATTTTCCCCCCGTACCCATATCTTTGAGGGTTTTCCCTACTTTCTCCTCTATGAGGTTCAGTGTCTCTGGTTTTATGTGGAGTTCCTTAATCCACTTAGATTTGACCTTAGTACAAGGAGATAGGAATGGATCAACTCACATTCTTCTATATGATAACCCCCAGTTGTGCCAGCACCATTTGTTGAGAATGCTGTCCATTTTCCACTGGAAGTTTTTTGATTCTTTGTTAAAGATCAAGTGACCATAGGTGTCTGGGTTCATTTCTGGGTCTTCAATTCTATTCCAGTGGTCTACTTGTCTGTTGCTATACCAGTACCATGCCGATTTTATCACAATTGCTCTGTAGTAAATCTTTAGGTCAGGCATGGTGATTCCACCAGAGGTTCTTTTATCCTTGAGAAGAGTTTTTGGTATCTGTAGTGGCTATTCCTGGTTGTCAACTTGACTATATATGGAATGAACTACAATCCAGAATTGGAAGGCTCACCAGTGACCCTTATCTGGAGGCTTGGAGATCCTTATCTGGATCTTGGTATGGAGAGCTTGAGCCATAGTGGCTATGGATTCCAGAAGATTAAATCTCCGAGTTTAAGGAACACACCTTTAATCTGGGCCACACCTTTTATCTGGATTAAAGGTGTGGTGGAACACACCTTTAATCTGGACTACACCTTCTGCTGGAGACTATATAAGGACATTGGAAGAAGGGAGTTGAGCTCTTGCTTCTTCGCCTGCTTGCTGTGTGAGACTGATTAACTGCTTGATCCTTGGACTTCCATTCACAGCTGCGACTGAACCATTGTTGGGAATTGGGCTGCTGACTGTAAGTCATCAATAAATTCTTTTACTATATAGAAACTATCCATAAGTTCTGTGACTCTAGAGAACCCTGACTAATACAGTATCCTAGGTTTTTTGTTATTCCAGATGAATTTGCAGATTGCCCTTTCTAATTCGTTGAAGAATTGAGTTGGAATTTTGATGGCGATTTCATTGAATCTGTAGATTGCTTTTGGCAAGATAGCCATTTTTACTATATTGATCCTGCCAATCCATGAGCATGGGAGATCTTTCCATCTTCTGAGATCTTCTTTAATTTCTTTCTTCAGAGACTTGAAGTTCTTATCATACAGATCTTTCACTTTCTTAGTTAGAGTCACGCCAAGGTATTTTATATTATTTGTGACTATTGAGAAGGTGTTGTTTCCCTAATTTCTTTCTCAGCCTGTTTATCCTTTGTGTACAGAAAGGCCATTGACTTGTTTGAGTGAATTTTATATCCAACTACTTGATTGAAGCTGTTTCTCAGGCTTAGGAGTTCTCTGGTTGAATTTTTAGGGTCGCTTATATATACTATCATATCATCTGCAAAATGTGATATTTTGATTCCTTCCTTTCTAATTGGCATCCCCTTACTCTCCTTTTGTTGTCGAATTGCTCTGGCTAGGACTTCAAGTACAATGTTGAATAGGTAGGGAGAATGTGGGCATCCTTGTCTCGTCCCTGATTTTAGTGGGATTGCTTCCAGCTTCTCACCATTTACTTTGATGTTGGCTACTGGTTTGCTATAGATTGCTTTGATCATGTTTAGGTGTGAGCCTTGAATTCCTGATCTTTCCAAGCCTTTTATCATGAATGGGTGTTGGATTTTGTCAAATGCTTTCCCTGTGTCTAACGAGGTGATCATGTGGTTTTTGTCTTTGAGTTTGTTTATATAATGGATTACGGTGATTGATTTCTGTATATTAAACCATCCCCACATCCCTGGAATAAAACCTACTTGGTCAGGATGGATGATTGTTTTAATGTGTTCTTAGATTTGTTTAGCGAGAATTTTATTGAGTATTTTTGCATTGAATTCATAAGGGAAATTGGTCTGAAGTTCTCTATCTTTGTTGGATCTTTCTGTGTTTTAGATATCAGAGTAATTGTGGCTTCATAGAATGAGTTGGGTAGAGTTCCTTCTACTTCTATTTTGTGGAATAGTTTGTGAGGAACTGGGCTTAGATCTTCTTTGAAGTTCTGATAGAACTCTGCACAAAACCCATCTGGTCGTCGGCTTTTGCTGGTTGGGAGACTATTAATGACTGCTTCTATTTCTTTAGGGGATATAGGACTGTTTAGATCATTAACCTGATCTTGATTTAACTTTGGTACCTGGTATCTGTCTAGAAACGTATCCATTTCATCAAGGTTCTCCCATTTTGTTGAGTATAGCCTTTTGTGGAAGGATCTGATGGTGTTTTGGATTACCTTTTGCCACCTGGTAATCTGTGGAGTTCGTTGATTTAGTTGTCTCTGGTTAGAGATTGTTCCTCTCGTGATTCTCTTAGCCTCTATCAGTAGACCTGTGAAACTAGCTTTCTCTTCTGAGTTTCAGTGCTCAGAGCACTCTCTGCAGGTAAGCTCTCCTCTTACAGAGAAGGTTCACAGATATCTGGCATTCGGACCTCCCTCCTGGCCAATGATGAAGGCCCAAAACAGGACCTGTCCTAGAAGCTGTGTTGCTTCAGCCTGTCACAGAAGCTGTTAGCTTCTGTAGTCCACTCTCTCACCTGTGCAGACTGCTCTCAGCGGAGTCCCGTACCCAAGACGTATGCCACCAATGCTCAGGCAAAGTCTTCCTGGGCCGGGCAGACACCTATCCTCTGGCCGGGAAGGTGCCCGGATGTCTGGGGCCCGGAAAAGAGGCTGCCTCAGAAGCTCTGTGGCTTCTGCCTGTCCCAGAAGCTGTTAGCTTCTGTAGTCCACATTCTCCCCTGTGCAGAGTAGTCTTGGCGGAGTCCTGGAACCAAGATGTCGCTTTCCCTGTCATTCAAGGAGAAACAAGAAAAAACTAGAAAGCGTCACTCATAAAAGGATCTCTCTATGACACCTAAAACACAAGTCCAAACTTTTCTCTATCAGGCAGAAATGAGAAACATCCAGAAAGTGGTACACACCCAGAAAATTAGAACCAGATTCGTGGACGTCTCCTGGTACACCTGAGCCCACTTATACCCCAGACCAAGACTCAGTACTTCTGGCCCTGCTGTAGCCTTTCTTGGCTTCCAGATACGTCTATCCAAACTGGCTGTGGAAACAAGCTTTCTTTACACTCTGTAGATCTCACAGAAAGTTTCTAACATTCAGACCAATTAGCCACCACATAAGTCACAAGCTTTTGCACCATTTTGCAAGTACTCACCTGCTCAGACCACATAGTGTCACATTTCTGACACTCAGATAGATTCCTCAGCACCGCTCAAACCTAGAACAATCACCATGGCTACACAAGCCACCAGGTTCCACACAAATAAATTATCTCTTCATGGCTGGATGGGTTCCACATTTACCTCTGCACAAACTTGCTCCATTCTACTCTACAGATCTCACACAGAAAGCTCAGACACTTCAGCTCTCAGACAGGGAATAAGCTCGGAGTTTAACACAGTGCTACAAACATAAAAACCCAAACTCCTAGACCAGTTTTGCCAGCTTTAAGACCCTCCAGACGGATAGTATTGTGGTAATGGGGAAATTCCCGGCCAACACACCAAAATGTTGTCCCAGGGAAATGTTAGTGATCCCCCAAGACACACAGGAGCCAATCTGCTGCAATTCACAGCAGAGTCTTTATTCTATTTGAGTTTGCTCAGGCCCTGCCAATGCACCAGGATGATTTTGGTGGTGGAGGAGTCCGAATGTCTACTGGGGTAAAGCATTATAGTCAACAGCAAACAGAGAGTATGTGTGCAACCATCTAAATGGAAAGCCACTGTGGCATTTAACATAATTGGCTGGTACTGGGAGTCATTTCATAAACTTGATTTCTGCTCCCTTCTGCATGGGTGGCCATTAGACAGGAGGTGGGCTTGTAACCTTGGGTGCAGGTTTATTGTGGGAATAATCAGGAGACACTGATCTTGTTGGGAGTTGTAACTTGGAAATTCTGCCCTTGTTGGGGATCAGCCTAGGGACTGGAGTTAGGCTCAGGTTTTGTTGAGGGCCAAGTTGGAAACTAATGCTAGATAGCAGTATGCTAGTCTACCTGAGTTCAAACTTAGGTCATGTTCTCTGAAACAGTCTGAATGAAAGCGTTGGCATCTCAGTTCGATTACATTATCAACAGCTTTCTGTTTTGCAACTTTTTCACTACGTAAGCTTGGCTCTCCTGTAATGTGCTTAGTAGACTGACTGAACTCAGAGGTCTGCATGCATGTTTCCTAACCACTGGGGTTGAAGGTGTGTTCCACCAAAACTGCGTTTAAGTTGTTTTTTTTTTGTTTTTTTGTTTTTTTGTTTTTGTTTGTTTTTCACCTAGAACTTGCTTTGTTCTAGGCTGGTGGGGAACTCAAGAGATCTGCTTGTCTTTGTCTCCTGGGATTAAAGGATTGTACTGCCAATACTCAAATTTTTGGGGTGAGATCTTGACCCAAGGTCACTACTCCCTTAATTCAATTCAATATCCTTGAACACAGGATTCAGTTCCATTTCACTTCCTGGTGCCCCTTTAATACTCAAAGCATATATTTTATATTTTTGCTTTCTCATCTTGCTATGCTGCTCTTCATAAGCCTTAATCAGAGAACAAATTCTATGATGGTATTCATTAGGACCTGTCTGGGCAACAGCAACAAAAAGCCCCAGCAAAGCTGCCAAGGGGAGGTCCAGAATCCTGGAGGTGTGAATAGGGTAAGGAGAGTACTAGCTGAGCACCTGTGGATCTCATAGCTCTATTAAGCTGCTCTTCCTCTTCAATCAGTGACCACAAGGGAATGGGACTCAACCCACCCTCAGGCAGCTTCTCAGGATGGCAAGCGTCACAGAATGACCGACAGATATTTCTTCTTGATTTCTCACATGACCATATTGAAGATCTAGTGTTGAGCCAGCTTGGGTGTTGAACTAGAGGGGCCAAAGGAAGTTCTTGGCCAGCTTTGCGAAAGGAGTTGATCACATGCTACTCTGGGCTATTTAAAAAACAAAAACCTTTAACAACCAGTCATGAGGCCTCATACTTATAATCTCAGCACTCAGGAGGCAAAGGCAGCTGGATTACTCTGTTTATAGTCAATTTGATCTACATGAAGAGCTTCCCATAATCCATTTTCTCAAGCCATACCAAGTCTCCAATAAAATAAGTGAATTGTTGACAAAAATAATAAACTTCCTGATTAAATTACATGGGTCCAGTAAGACAACTCAATGATAAAGATTTACTCTGTCAGAAGTGAACCACTGAGGTCAACTTCAAACAAACACACATACTCAAATTCACATGCAATGGAATCATGGAAACTGAAATAAATAGCACATTTTCACTCAAAAAGCACAAAAACGAAAACCCTCACACATTTGAGTATGTAAAAACGCAATGAACAATTCAATCAGTGGACTTTTCACTTTCTTTCTTCCTTTAAAGATTCATTTACTTATTATTATGTGTAAGTACACTGTAGCTGTCTCCAGACACACCCAAAGAAGGCATCAGATCTCATTATAGGTGGTTGTGAACCACCATGTGGTTGTTGGGATTTGAATTCAGGACCTCCAGAAGAGCAGTCAGTGCTCTTAATCACTGAGCCATCTCTCCAGCCCCGACTCTTCACTTTCTATTTTACTTTATTTTTGAGTTCACACAAATAACTATGATTGAATAAAAAAATTCAATCATAAAGTTCCAGTAGATTGAATCTTGTGCTGGGGGCAGGTAGGGGGTGGAGCTACGTAAGGTGGGTGTGAGAGAAAAGAAGTATAAAAGGGTTAAGGCACTCAGAGTCTGGGAGTGCACAGTTTCTGCCTGACCCTGCTGAGAATAGATGTGGATATCCTGATCAGGTAAGTCACTGATCACTCTCCTCCACCAGGAGGCCTCTCATAGTCTGGACATTTCAAGATGCTGGGCTTAAAATAAAATAGGGCAAATTCTGGTTGCTCTCCCTCCAATGATGATGGTGGTGGTGGTGGTGATGATTACATTAGGTTTGGTGTTATTGAGAAACCCACATTGCACTGGAACTTTCATGTTAATATGTTCACTTGAGTATTTTTGGGACACTGTTCCAAATGGAAAGGCTAGTCTTGAACTTCAGATTCTTATGTCTCTAGACAGCTTCCTAGGCTCATTCAAGATAGCCAGTTCAAGATAGGATCTGCTTATAGTTTAAATCCTTTGGAATTGCTTCAACTATGTTTCATCGATTAAGGCTTTGCAGTTGGTTGAATTGAACTTTGCTCCTAACTGTAGCTTACACATAGATATGTGAACTACTAATAGTTTTGTAATTCAACCCACCTGTCTCAGCTACTCTGAGAACTGGAGCTTTAGTAATGTGTTATTATATATAGCCTTGGTTTGACATGATATTGTGTAATACTGGAATTAAAAAAAACAAAACTAAACAAAACAAAAAACTTGTAGAGGGGATCCAGGTAGGACACACCAGCATCACTTGGGAACAAGAATTATAGTCCTAGCCGGTAGTGTTGGTGCACGCCTTTAATCCCAGCACTTGGGGGGGGGGCAGAGACAGGCAGATTTCTGAGTTCAAGGCCAACCTGGTCTACAAAGTGAGTTCCAGGAGAGCCAGGGCTATACAGAAAAACCTTGTCTGGAAAAAAAACCAAATTATAGCCCTGAGCACAGACAATCCAAGTTCCAGGCTGGACATGGCTGCATAAATATTCCTTGACTATGCATTAAATTAAAAAAAAATCAAATAGATGACCTATAAAAGTGGCTCAGTATTAGAGCACTGGTCTAATGGGATCAAACCCTGGGGGCATTTAAATATGCTTGACCCAGGGAGTAGCACTATTAGGAGATGTGCCTTTGTCTCTCTTCCTAACCACATGGGAGCCAGTCTTCTGCAAGTGGTCTTCAAATGAAGATGTAGAACTTCCAGATCCTCCTGAACCATGCCTGCCTGGACACTGACATGCTACCATTTTGATGACAATGGATGGAACTTCTGAAGTTGTAAGCCAGACCCAATTAAATGTTGTTTTGATAAGAGTTGCCTTGTTCATGGTTTCTATTCACAGCAGCAAAAACTAAAGATCCAAAGTTGCTACCAGGGTATTGTTGTGTTATGTCTGACTATGCTTTTGTTTGGAAGAGTGTGGATTTTAGGCCTTTGGATTTGGAAAATCACGGAATGTTTTCAGTGGAGCTTAATAGGCTATCCTAGTAGGAATACGGACGAGTTGGTTGTTGAGAGGGATTTGAACTGTGCAGACTTGGCATAAGAGGTTTCAGTGGAGAAGAATTATAGTATGTGGTGTTTTTGTGAAGAATGTGGCTGTCTTTTGCCTTTGTCTGAAGAGACTGCCTGAGGCTAAGACTAAAGTGAAGAGAATCAGATCAATTGCATTGACAAAGGAAATATCAGCAAAGGCTAGCATAGATTTTGTTTTCTAGCTTTCTATAATGAAGAGCATTTTTTAAATCAAATATAGCAAGCTTAGAAAGGAAATATATATATATATACATATACATACATACATACATATATATATATATATATATATATATATATATATATATATATATATATATATACAAGCAATAATAAAGGGACACCAGGACATGAACTGGAACTTAATCCTGTGCTGAAGGAGATAAAGAGCTTAAGGAAGTGGTGATCTCAGGGCAAGATCCCACTCAGCTAATCTTACCATTTGTATTTCCAGTTTAACAAGGAGTAATTTGGAGTTTAAATCTGGAAAGAAGTATAATCTAGGAATGGAGGGCACGCTTGTCATCCAGATCTTGAGCCTGGAAGACACAATCTTTTGATCTAGATCTTGAAGAACAGTGATCATGAAAAGCTTAGTAGGCCCAGAAGTGGTGGTACATATCTTTAACCCCAGGATTCAAACCCAACCATATTCAAACCACCAAAAACTCCACTACCAAACCACCTCTATCAAGACATTTCCTATCATGTATTATTTGAAATCTACTCCCCAGGACAGGCATGAAAGTATAATATGTAGCTTAGGTATCCCCAGAATCCTCCTTACTCCTCCTTCGAAGTGCTGATATTAGAGGCTCCTACCACCACACCTGTCATCTATGCACTATTTTAAAGCAACGTGCACTAGCCAGGTGTTGTAGCTAAAACTGAATATTCCTTTTTTTTTATTAGATATTTTCTTTATTAACATTTCAAATGTTATCCCCTTTCCTAGTTTCCTCTCTGAAAAATCCCCTATCCCTTCACCACTCCCCCTGGTCCCCAACCCACGCACTCACGATTCCTGGCCCTGGCATTCTCCTGTACTGGGGCATAGAACCTTCACAAGACCAAGGGTCTCTCCTGCCATTGATGACCAACTAGGCCATCCTTTGCTACAATTGCAGCTATAGACACGAGTCTCTCCATGTGTTTTCTTTGGTTGGTGGCTTAGTCCCAAGGAGTTCTGGGGGTACTGGTTAGTTTATATTGTTGTTCCTCCTATAAAGCAGAAAACCCTTTCAGCTCTTTGGGTACTTATAGTCTAACCCTCCCAGTGACAGTTAGGAACATGGTGAGGCTGGGCAACCTTAGACTACAAAGGTTTGGAAGTGAGCTCAATTTCACTCTAACCTCCACTCTATGCAATACCGAATTTTAAACAGTATACAAATCTAGATGTTTTTCCTAAAGCCATTCTTTTCTTGTAGCTCAATACAATATGGGAAATGCCCTTCCTTGTAGCCCCCAAGCACTGGCATCGCCACCTCAGACTCAGTCTTTCTGGGTCCTCTCATTCAGTCATGGTTTTAGAGTTGCTTTGAGGAAAGATATCAGTCTTGGTTTGGCTTTACATTTCAGACAGGGTCTGGCTGAGTTACCTACCAGACCCTTGGGCACCCTTTCTTTCTTTCTTTCTTTCTTTCTTTCTTTCTTTCTTTCTTTCTTTCTTTCTTTCTTTCTTTCTTTCTTTCTTCCTTCCTTCCTTCCTTCCTTCCTTCCTTCCTTCCATCCTTGCTTTGTTTTTAGTTTTCCACACATGGTTCCTTTTTGTAGCATTAGTTGTCCTAGAACTATCTCTGTAGACCAAGCTGGCCTCCAACTAAGAGACCTACTTCCCTCTGCCTCTTGATTGTTGAAAACAAAGTTATGTGTTACCACCACCCAATGGCAATGTCTTTCTTTGAGGCACTTCATAGGCAGAAAGGTGAACAATGCATGTTTTGCCACAAAAAGATGCTGATCAGACTGCTTGCCCTTTCCAAAGGGGAATGAGATTCAGAGGAGCAAGGACCAGTGGTAGTTACCTCATGTGAAAATGGTTAATTTGTGCAGTCATGTAGATTCTTATAAGAGACCCGATATGTAGAGAGTGATAAGGGTTTGGCTTTGTGATCACCAGATCTTAAAACAGGACACAATGAGTTCCACATTGTGGCCCAAGCAGGGATTCTGGCACTTTGATGGTTCCTTTGATGCAGGCATTTAAAGATTCCTAAGACAATCTTGAAAATTGTATTTCAAGATGCTTCAACAGGTCTATTCATTGTACAGATTCATCAGGATGAGCTTCCAGGATCCACCCACACTCCTGAGCTTGGCAGTACAGAGCCTAGTGAAGAATGAAGCCTTGGCCATCAATGCTCTGCAGGAGCTGCCCAGGGAGTTGTTCCCACCACTCTTCAAGGCAGCCTTCACTGGCAGACACACGAAGATACTGAAGGAAATGGTGGGATCCTGGCCTTTACTTTGCCTCCCTGTGGGGGCACTGATGAATGTCCCTGACATGTCAATATTGCAAGCTGTGCTGGATGGTGTAGACATGCAGCTGACAGGAAATTTTCACCCAAGGTAAACAAGAACTATGTAATACTAAATGGCTTATATTTAAGTGTAAGGAGAAGGACATCTGGGCTCATGGAAATTGGAGTCAAAGTAGATCAGAGGCTTATGTTGGTATCATCTTGAAGAGCTGCAGTGTCCTGGACAGTTGTTGAATCCTGTCAACAAATGTCCATTAAATATGAAGTACAGCTAGAGCCCATGTAGCTACATGGCCCTGTGTCTCTCCTGAGTAATAGAAATAGGATCAGTGGAAGTTCAGAGTAATAAATGGAGGAAGCAGGGAAGATCTCCAGATGCAGTTAAGGCAGAGAGCCCTTGCCCAGAGGCTTGAGTTGCTATGTGGAGACCCAGCACTGGAAACTTAAATCTGTAGGAGACAGAGCAGAACAGTGAACAGCTGACAAGAAAGATGCCTAGAAAAAGCTGGCTAATGTGTCTGGTCTTTTGTATCTTCCTACATTTCTATCTATTTTACCCACAGAAAGAGGAAGCTTCAAGTGCTGGACCTGAGAAATGTGCACCATCACTTCTGGGATGTTTCAGCTGGACCAGAGGATGGAGACGGCTCAGCAGAGACAGTGTGTCAAAAGCAGAAAGCAACACGCCCTCATAGATATGCACTGAGGCGACGTTTAAAGGTGGTCACTGACCTTTGCCTTCAGTTTGATCTAGAGGAACATCAAACTTACTTCTTGCAGTGGGCACAGGAGAGAAGATGTTCCCTGAACCTGTGCTGTGTGAAGATGCAAATTAGGGAATTGCCTATTCACACTGTCAGGAAGATCTTGCAGATTTTCCAACCATATTGCATTGAAGAGTTGGAATTGAATACAGGCTGGACTCTGTCCACACTGGCATGCTTCACACCTTGCCTTGGTCAGATGAAGAATCTTCGTAAACTCCATCTAACACTAGTCCACGAGAAACTCTTCACTTTTCTACGTACGTCAACAGACATACAGGAGAAGAGTGTCACCAAGTTCATTTCTCAGTTCTCCAAACTCAACAGTCTCCAGCATCTCAACCTGACTGGCCTCTACTTTCTCACTGGCCACATAAATGAATTGCTCGGGTAAGGAAGGAGGAAGAGTTCTTTCTGATTCCACAGCAAACATTTTCTGTTTCCCATATAGACTAGTGGCCATGGTAGATGTAACAATAATGATCAAGTCTTATCATGATGGTGACTGGTCACAGCCTAGAAATGGGACTTGAGTTGGCTGACTCAAACAGGTTGCACTGGATGCTCACTACCATCCTGTGGTGACACTGACTCACGACATGTGGTCTCTCCTACTCTAGATTAGCCTTGTCACTCTATACCAAACTAACCCTCTAGTCTCTCCTTAGGTGTCTGAAGACTCCGCTGGAGTTCCTGTCAATTGCTCTCTGCAAGTACTCACAGTCAGACATGGAGTCCTTTGCCCAGTGTCAGAGTCTCCATCATCTCAAACACTTGCATTTGGCAGGTATCATTTTGCATGATCTGAGTCTTGTGCCTCTTGGGATTTTCCTAGAAAACGTTGCAAACACTCTGAAGACCTTGGAACTAGAACATTGTAGGATGACAGACTCTCAGGTCAGCGCTTTTATCCCTGCCCTGAATAAGTGCTCTCAGCTCATCGAGGTCAACTTCTGTGACAATGACATCTCCACGTCTGTCCTAATGAACCTTCTGCATCACACAGCCAACCTAAGCCAGCTGATCATGGAGCTTTATCCTGCTCCTCTGGAGTGCTATGAAACCGGTTTTGTTCTTAGAGCAGAGAGATTTGTCCAGCTTTCTTCTGAGCTCATGAACATACTTTGCACTGTTAGGCAGCCCCACTCTATCTGTTTTGCCTCTCAGTTATGCCTTATATGTTCACAGCGCTGTACATATGGTCTGGAGACCAGACTTTGCCATTGTTGCCAGTAAATAGGAGGAGGATTCGTTTGGTAACTGAGAAATGAAAGTCTAAGGACAAGTCTATGATCAAGGGGTTCCTGAACACATGTCTTCTGACATTGATCATTGTATTGGAGACAAAGGGGCTGACTGTGACATCTAGAGAGTGGACGTGTGAGGAGAAATGACTAATGGAATCATATAGTTGTGCATTTCAAAACGTGGATTTGTCCAGGAATAGATGGGAACGGTGTGTTCTCTCTCTAAAGGATATTCTTCCAGTCTTTCTTTCTACTTAACAGTGTCATATTAGCCCATGCTGGACTTGAACTCATGCTTTTCTCTTCTCCATGATTGCTGAAGTCACTGATAAATGCCACCATGCTCAGCTTGCATGCAAGCAACCTCACTGGAGGATGCTATTCATTAGGGCTCCCAAGCTCTGTTGGCCACCTATATATAAAGATCTCTAGGAGATAGACAAGTCTCTGTCCTCCCCTGAAGGATTGCATTATAAATGTCCAGTGGGGAACTCTATTTTGTTCCTGATTCCTGGACCTAGCCATTGTGTTTCTTTGTGTCTGAATAATCATGTAGCAATAAACAATAATAACAATAATACCACACCTTGTGTTATTTTTTCTCATTGTTATGTTTATTTTAAAATATGTGTAGCCAAGATTGCTCAACATGCAAAGGATAACTGTAGCCAAGCTTACCAGTCTGACTTTGATCCATGCATGAGACTCACATGATGGAAGCAGGGAGCACTGACTCCCAAAGTTGACCTTTCACCTCCATAAGCCTTCAACAGTGGGTATGCTATGTAAAGTGCAGGTATCTACAAAATGAAATTAAAACTATATAGTAGTAGTCCCAGCACTGTAGGTGAATGATGATTTCCATAAAACATGAGAAACTCAGAAGCACCCCTCCCCAAGTATAATGTGAGCAAAAGTAAAACTCGTGAACTAAAGGGGTCCTGAAAGATGGCTCAGTAGTTACACAACACATGATGCTCATGCCAGGAACCTTGGTTCAGAGAAGGCATCTGTGCTATGATGGAGACTCTTTCCTAAGCAGGCTAGCGCTTCCTTTGGCATGTAGCCCTATGTGTTTAGTAAATATGTGCTCTAAAAATCCTTAGTATTTTTAAAATGTAGACTTGAGAAGGCTATCTGGCCTCAAGCTAGTCTTAACCTTATAATCTTTTGACCCACGCTACCGTCTCGCCAGCAAAACACATGCAGGCCACTGGGATCCTTCTGCAGTAAAGCTTTAATACATCTCGAGAAATAGATGATCAGCTTCAGGAGAGGAGACCCAGAGAGCAGAAAACCCTTCCCTTTTATAGGCTGTGAAAATCGTTTGGAGACGTGCACCACCAGGATTGGCTGCCCACTATCAGTCAGTTAACGCCACGAGAGAGGCAGGGCTCAGGTAATAGAAAGATACCCTGAGGTCTGCACACATTTTACTATGAGCAACAGATGTCAGCGCCATCTTGTAATAGCGAGTGTGTGGGCGGCTCCTAACAATCTTTCTGTCTCACCATTATTGGAATGCAGCTATTCACTACAATGCTTAAATGCTTAGCATCTTTTTGTGTGTGTGTGTGTGTGTGTGTTTTGAGACAGGGTTTCTTTGGAAAGCTCTGGCTGTCCTGGAACTCACTCAGTAGACCATGCTGCCCTTGAACTCGGAAATCCGCCTGGCTCTGCCTCCCCAGTGCTGGGATTATTAAAGGTGTGCGCCACCACACCTGGCTGCTTAGCATCATTTAATAAAGTTTTCTCTGCTTGAGGAATTGTTTGAGTGTGGGCAGTGTGCATGTTTCAATGCCTATGTGGACTTCAGAGGTCTACATTTTTCTCCACCTAAGCTCTTTTGAAACAGGGTCTCTCACTGAACCTAGAGCTTACTTCTTTGGGTAGATTATGGCCACTTGTCTCCATATATATGTTGACCTATACCGACCAATCTGCAAGACCTGCAATTTGAAGGCCTTAAAGTATGAGGCAGACTTCAGTTTAATGCTGCAGAATTTACTCCAGTTTCAGAGTAGTTTTTATGCACAAATGTAATAAAGAAAACAATGATACAAAGAACTTGCACATAAATATTTAAAATCATCTCTGCACAAGGCCCAACAATGCATATATTCCTGATTCAATTTGCTCAGCTCATGGTGGCAGCATTGCAAGTATCACTGAAGATAATTTTACTCATAGATAAGACCAATTACTCAATCATAGCTTTTGAACACAAATGAAGTAAACTGCACTTATGAAATGGAGCCACTTCAAGCCTGAAAGACACCATAGTATATAAAACTTCTTAAAAGAAAAGGGCAGTCGGGCATGGTGGCACACGCCTGTAATCCCAGCACTCGGGAGGCAGAGGCAGGCTGATTTCTGAGTTCGAGGCCAGCCTGGTCTACAAAGTGAGTGCCAGGACAGCCAGGGCTACACAGAGAAACCCTGTCTCAAAAAAAACAAAACAAAACAAACAAACAAACAAAAAAAAACATCCAAGTTAAGCTGTAGCAAGCCAAGCATAGTGACAGATGCCCACAATCCCAGCACATAGGAGGTAGAGGCAGGAGAATCCAGAATTCAAGATCAGCCTGGACTACAGATTAAGACCATGTCTTAAAATAAAAATAAAACCAAAATAATGACTTGAGTCAAGGACATGATACCAACATTAGACCAAGGAAGAACAAGGCCTGTTGGCAAAAGCCTGTAATCTCAGCTACCCTGAAGGCTGAGGCAGCAGGATCACAGGGGCATATGAAAAATTCTTTTAGAAATTCACTATAATGGATGATAATTAAATAGATTGTTTTGTTTAAAAAAGAAGTTTATGCCAGCAAAATGATGTATCCCTTTAATCCTTAACTGGGGAGGCAGAGGCAGATGGATCTGTGAGTTACATGTCTCAGCAGTTAGGAGAACTTACTGCTCTTCTGAAGGTCCTGAATTCAAATCCCAGCAAACACATGGTAGCTCACAACCATCTGTAATGAGATCTAATGCCCTCTTCTGGGGTGTTTGAAGACAACTACAGTGCACTATTATATGTATATAATACATAAATAATTATTCAGCCAAAGCAAGTGGGACTGGAGCAAGAAGAAAGTGTCTAAAGACAGCTACAGTGTACTTATATATAATAAATAAATAAATCTTAAAAAAAAACAAATATCAGTTGTGTGGTGGTAATTCTTCCCTTTATTTTTATTAGGTATTTTCTTTTTTTTTTCTTTTTATTCTTTTTTTTAATTGGGTATTTATTTCATTTACATTTCCAATGCTATCCCAAAAGTCTCCCACACACTACCCCCAACCAATCCCACTTCTTGGCCCTGTCGTTCCCCTGTACTGAGGCATATAAAGTTTGCACGACTAATGGGCCTCTCTTTCCACTGATGGCCAACTAGGCCATTTTCTGATTCATTTGCAGCTAGAGACAGGAGCTCCAGAGGAGGACTAGTTAGTTCATATTGATGTTCCACCTATAGGGTTGCAGATCCCTTTAGCTCCTTGGGTACTTTCTCTAGCTCCTCCATTGGGGGACTTGTGGTCCATCCAATAGCTGACTGTGAGCATCCACTTCTGTGTTTGCTAGGCCTCTGGCATAGTCTCACAAAAGACAGCTCTATCTGGGTCCTTTCAGCAAAATCTTGCTAGTGTATGCAATGGCGTCAGCGTTTGGAAGCTGATTATGGGATGGATCCCCAGATATGGCAGTCTCTAGATCATTCATCCTTTCCTCACAGCTCTGAACTTTGTCTCTGTAACTCCTTCCATGGGTGTTTTGCTTCCAATTCTAAGAAGGGGCACAGTGTCCACATTTGGTCTTCGTTCTTCTTGATTTTCATGTGTTTAGCAAATTGTATCATATATCTTGGGTATCCTAAGTTCTGGGATAATATCCACTTATCAGTGAGTACATATTGTGTGAGTTCCTTTGTGATTGGGTTACCTCACTCAGGATGATGCCCTCCAGGTCCAACCCTTTGCCTATGAATTTCATAAATTCATTCTTTTTAATAGCTGAGTAGTACTTCATTGTGTAAATGTACCACATTTTCTGTATCCATTCCTCTGTTGAGGGGCATCTGGGTTCTTCCAGCTCCTGTCTATTATAAATAAGGCTGCTATGAACATAGTGGAGCATGTGTCCTTCTTACCGGTTGGGACATCTTCTGGATATATGCCCAGGAGAGGTATTGCAGGATCTTCCAGTAGTACTATGTCCAATTTTCTGAGACTGATTTCCAGAGTGGCTGTACAAGCTTGCAATCTCACCAACAATGGAGGAGTGTTTCTCTTTCTCCACATCCTCGCCAGCATCTGCTGTCACCTGAATTTTTGATCTTAGCCATTCTGACTGGTGTGAGGTGGAATCTCAAGGTTGTTTTGATTTGCATTTCCCTGATCATTAAGGATGTTGAACATTTTTTCAGGTGCTTCTCAGCCATTGGGTATTCCTCAGATGAGAATTCTTTGTTTAGCTCTGAGCCCCATTTTTTAATGGGGTTATTTGATTTTATGGAGTCCACCTTTTTGTGTTCTTTATATATATTGGATATTAGTCCCCTATCTGATTTAGAATAGGTAAAGATCCTTTCCCAATCTGTTGGTGGCCTTTTTGTCTAATTGTGTCTTTTCCCTTGCACAAGCTTTGCAATTTTATGAGGTCCCACTTGTAGATTCTCGATCTTAAAGCACAAGCCATTGCTCTTGTATTCAGGATTTTTCCCCCTGTACCCATATCTTCAAAGAACGTTTTCCCACTTTCTCCTCTATAAGTTTCACTGTCTCTGGTTTTATGTGGAGTTCCTTAATCCACTTAGATTTGACATTAGTACAAAGAGATATGAATGAATCAATTCGCATTCTTCTACATGATTACCGCCAGTTGTGCCAGCACCATTTGTTGAAAATGCTGTCTTTTTTCCACTGGATGGTTTTTGCTTCCTTGTCAGAGATCAAGTGACCATAGGGGTGTGGGTTCATTTCTGGGTCTTCAATTCTATTCCATTGGTCTACTTGTCCGTCGCTATACCAGTACCATGCAGTTTTTATCACAATTGCTCTGTAGTAAAGCTTTAGGTCAGGCATGGTGATTCCACCAGAGGTTCTTTTACCCTTGAGAAGAGTTTTTGCTATCCTAGGTTTTTTGTTATTCCAGATGAATCTGCCGATTGCCCTTTCTAATTCATTGAAGAATTGAGTTGAAATTTTGATGGGGATTGCATTGAATCTATAGATTGCTTTTGGCAAGATAGCCATTTTTACGATATTGATCCTGCCAATCCTTGAGCATGGGAGATCTTTCCATCTTCTGAGATCCTCTTTAATTTCTTTCTTCAGAGACTTGAAGTTCTTATCATACAGATCTTTCACTTCCTTAGTTAGAGTCATGCCATGGTATTTTATATTATTTGTGACTATTGAGAAGGGTGTTGTTTCCCTAATTTCTTTCTCAGCCTATTTATCCTTCGTGTAGAGAAAGGACATTGACTTGTTTGAGTTAATTTTATATCCAGCTACTTCAATGAAACTGTTTCTCAGGCTTAGGAGTTTTCTGGTGGAATTTTTAGGGTCACACACACACACACACACACACACACACACACACACACACATATATATATACTATCATATCATCGGAAAAAAAGTGATGTTTTGACTTCTTCCTTTCCAATTTGTATCCACTTGATCTCCTTTTGTTGTTGAATTGCTCTGGCTAGGACTTCAAATACAATGTTTAATAGGTGGGGAGAAAGTGGGCATCCTTGTCTAGTCCCTGATTTTAGTGGGATTGATTCCAGCTTTTCACCATTTACTTTGATGTTGGCTACTGGTTTGCTGTAGATTGCTTTGATCATGTTTAGGTATGGGCCTTGAATTCCTGATCTTTCCAAGACTTTTATCATGAATGGGTGTTGGATTTTGTGAAATGTATTCTCTGCATCTAATGAGATAATCATGTGGTTTTTGTCTTTGAGTTTATTTATATACTGGATTTCATTAATGGATTTCCCTATATTGAACCATCCCTGCATCCCTGGGATGAATCCTACTAGGTCAGGATGGATGATTGTTTTGATGTGTTCTTGGATTCAGTTAGCAAGAACTTTATTGAGGATTTTTGCATGATATTCATAAGGAAAATTGGTCTGAAGTTCTCTATCTTTGTTGGGGTTTTTTGTGGTTTAGGTATCAGAGTAATTGTGGATTCACAGAATGAGTTGCGTAGAGTACCTTCTGTGTAGAGTACCTTCTGTTTCTATTTTGTGGAATAGTTTGTGAAGAACTGGGATTAGATCTTCTTTGAAGGTCTAATAGAACTCTGCACTAAAAGCATCTGGTCCTGGGCTTTTTTTGGTTGGGGGACTATTAATGACTGCTTCTATTTCTTTAGGGAATATAGGACTGTTTACATCATTAACCTGTTCTTGATTTAACTTTGGGTATCTGGTATCTGTCTAGAAACTTGTTCATTTCATCCAGGTTCTCCAGTTTTGTTGAGTATAGCTTTTATAGAAGGATCTGATGGTATTTTGAATTTCTTCAGGATCTGTTGTTATGTCTCCCTTTTCAATTCTGATTTTGTTAATTAGGATGATTTTCCTGTTTCCTCTAGTGAGTCTGGCTAAGGGTTTATCTATCTTGTTGATTTTCTCAAAGAACCAGCTCCTCATTTGGTTGATTTTTTGAATAGTTCTTCTTGTTTCCAGTTGGTTGATTTTGCCCCTGCATTTGATTATTTCCTGCGGACTACTCCTCTTGGGTGAATTTGGTTCCTTTTGTTCTAGAGCCTTGAGGTGTGATGTCAAGCTGCTAAGGTGTGCTCTCTCTCTCTCTGGTTTCTTTTTGGAGGCACTCAGAGCTATGAGTTTTCCTCTTAGAAATCCTTTCATTGTGTCCCATAAGTTTGGGTATGTTGTGGCTTCATTTTCATTAAACTCCAAAAAGTCCTTAATTTCGTTCTTTATTCCTTCCTTGACCAAGGTATCATTGAGAAGAGTGTTGTTCAGTTTCCACGTGAATGTTGGCTTTCTATTATTTATTTTGTTATTGAAGATCAGCCTTAGTCCATGGTGGTCTGATAGGATGCATGGGACCATTTCAATACTTTTGTATATGTTGAGGCTTATTTTGTGACCAATTATGTGGTCAATTTTGGAGAAGGTACCATGAGGTGCTGAGAAGAAGTTATAACCTTTTGTTTTAGGATAAAATGTTCTGCAGATATCTGTTATATCCATTTGTTTCATAACTTCTGTTAGTTTTACTGTGTCCCTGTTTAGTTTCTGTGCCCATGATCTGTCCATTGGTGAAAGTGGTGTGTTGAAGTCTCCCACTATTATTGTGTGAGGTGCAATGTGTGCTTTGAGATTTACTAAAGTTTCTTTAATGAATGTGGCTGCCTTTGCATTTGGAGCATAGATATTCAGAATTGAGATTTCCTCTTGGAAAATTTTAACTTTGATGTGTATGAAGTGCCCCTCCTTGTCTTTTTTGATGAGTTTGGGTTGGAGGTCGATTTTATTAGATATTAGAATGGCTACTCCAGCTTGTTTCTTCAGACCATTTGCTTGGAAAATTGTTTTCGAGCCTTTCATTCTGAGGTAATGTCTATCTCTTTCCCTGAGATGGGTTTCCTGTAAGCAGCATAATATTGGTTCTTGTTTGTGTAGCCAGTCTGTTAGTCTATGTTTTTTACTGGGGAGTTGAGTCCATTGATATTAAGAGATATTAAGGAAAAGTAATTGTTGCTTCCTAATATTTTTGTTGTTGAAGTTGGCATTCTGTTCTTCTGGCTGTCTTCTTTTAGGTTTGTTGATGGATTACCTTCTTGATTTTTCTAGGATGTGGTTTCTGTCCTTGTATTGTTTTTTTTTTTCTGTTATTATCCTTTGAAGGGCAGGATTCGTGGAAAGATAATTTGTGAATTTGGTTCTGTCTTTGAATACTTTTGTTTCTTCATCTAAGGTAATTGAAAGTTTGGCTGGGTATAGTAGCCTGATTGGCATTTGTGTTTTCTTAGTGTCTGTATACCATCTGTCCAGGCTCTTCTGGTTTTCATAGTCTCTGGTGAAAACTCTTGTGTAATTCTGATAGGCTTGCCTTTGTATGTTACTTGACTTATTTCCCTTACTGCATTGAATATTCTACTTTATTTAGTGCATTTGTTGTTCTGATTGTTATGTGTTGGGAGGAATTTCTTTTCTGGTCCAGTATATTTGCAGTTTTGTAGGCTTCTTGTATGTTAATGGGCATCTCTTTCTTTATGTTTGGGAAGTTTTCTTCTATAATGTTGTTGAAGATGTTTGCTGGCCCTTTGAGTTGAAAATCTTCATTCTCATCTACTCCTATTATCTGTAGGTTTGGTCTTCTCATTGTGTCCTGGATTTCCTGGATGTTTTGAGTTAGGATCTTTTTGCATTTTTCATTTTCTTTGATTGTTGTGCCGATGTTCTCTCTAGAATCTTCTACACCTGAGATTCTCTCTTCCATCTCTTGTATTTTGTTGCTGATGCTCACATCTATGGTTCCAGCTTTCTTTCCTAGGGTTTCTATCTTTAGTGTTGCCTCACTTTGGATTTTCTTTATTGTGTCTACTTCCCTTTTTAGGTCTTGGATTGTTTTATTCAATTCCATCACCTGTTTGGTTGTGTTTTCCTGCAATTCTTTAAGGGATTTTTGTGCTTCCTCTTTAAGGTCTTCTACCTGTTTAGCGGTGTTCTCCTGTATTTCTTTGAGTGAGTTATTAAAGTCTTTCTTGATGTCCTCTACCATCATCATGAGATATGCTTTTAAATCCGGGTCTACCTTTTTGGGTGTGTTGGGGTGCCCTGGACTGGGTGAGGTTCGAATGCTGGGTTCTGATGATGGTGAGTGGTCTTCGTTTCTGTTAGTAAGATTCTTACGTTTACCTTTTGAGACCTGGTAATCTCTGGAGTTAGTTGATTAAGTTGTCTCTGGTTAGAGATTGTTCCTCTTGTGATTCTATTAGCCTCTATCAGTAGACCTGCGAAACTAGCTCTCTCTTCTGAGTTTCAGTGGTCAGAGCACTCTCTGCAGGCAAGCTCTCCTCTTACAAGGAAGGTGCACAGATATCTGGCATTTGGACCTCCCTCCTGGCCGAAGATGAAGGCCCAAATCAGGACCTGTCCCACCCAGAAGCTGTGTTGCTTCGGCTTGTCCCAGAAGATGTTAGCTTCTGTAGTCCACATTCTCCACTGTGCAGAGTAGTCTCGGCGGAATCCCTGAACCAAGATGTCTCCTTCCCTGTCATTCAAGCAGAAACAAGAAACAACTACAAAGCGTCACTCATAAAAATAGGTCTCTCTGGCTATCTTGCCAAAAGCAATCTACAGATTCAATGCAATCCCCATCAAAATTCCAACTCAATTCTTCAACAAATTAGAAAGGGCAATCGGCAGATTCATCTGGAATAACAAAAAACCTAGGATAGCAAAAACTCTTCTCAAGGATAAAAGAACCTCTGGTGGAATCACCATGCCCGACCTAAAGATATACTACAGAGCAATTGTGATAAAACTGCATGGTACTGGTATAATGAAAGACAAGTAGACCAATCGAACAGAATTGAAGACCCATAGATGAACCCACACACCTATGGTCACTTGATCTTTGACAAGGGAGCTAAAACCATCCAGTGGAAAAAAGAGATCATTTTCAACAAATGGTGCTGGCACAACTGGCTGTTATCATGTAGAAGATTTCGAATTGATCCAGTACTATCTCTTTGTACTAAGGTCAAATCTAAGTGGATTAAGGATCTCCACATAAAACCAGAGACACTGAAACTTATAGAGGAGAAAGTAGGGAAAAGTCTCTAAGATATGGGTACAGGGGAAAAATTCCTGACTAGAACAGCAATGGCTTGTGCTGTAAGATCAAGAATCGATAAATGGGACCTCATAAAATTGCAAAGCTTCTGCAAGGCAAAAGACACCATCAATAAGATAAAAAGACCACCAACAGATTGGGAAAGTATCTTTACCTATCCCAAATCGGACAGGGGGCTAATATCCAATATATATAAAGAACTCAAGAAGGTAGACTCCATAAAATCAAATAACCCCATTAAAAAATGGGGCTCAGAACTGAACAAAGATTTCTCACCTGAGGAATACCGAATGGCAGAGAAGCACCTGAAAAAATGTTTAACATCTTTAATCATCAGGGAAATGCAAATCAAAACAACCCTGAGATTCTACCTCACACCAGTCAGAATGGCTAAGATGAAAAATTCAGGTGACAGCAGATGCTGGCGAGGATGTGGAGAAAGGGGAACACTCCTCCATTGTTGGTGGGATTGCAAGCTTGTACAACCACTCTGGAAAGCAGTCTGGCGGGTCCTCAGAAAATTGGACACAGTACTACCGGAAGATCCAGCAATACCTCTTCTGGGCATATATCCAGAAGATGCCCCAACCAATAAGAAGGACACATGCTCCACTATGTTCATAGCAGCCTTATTTATAATAGCCAGAAGCTGGAAAGAACCCAGATGCCCCTCAACAGAGGAATGGATACAGAAAATGTGGTACATTTACACAATGGAGTACTACTCAGCTATGAAAAAGAATGAATTTATGAAATTCCTAGCCAAATGGATGGACCTGGAGGGCATCATCCTGAGTGAGGTAACCCAATCACAAAGGAACTCTCACAATATGTACTCACTGATAAGTGGATATTAGCCCAGAAACTTAGGATACCCAAGATATAAGATATAATTTGCTAAAGACATTAAACTCAAGAGAACGAAGACCAAAGTGTGGACACTTTGCCCCTTCTTAGAATAGAAAACAAAACACCCATGGAAGGAGTTACAGAGACAAAATCTGGAAGTGTGACGAAAGGATGGACCATCTAGTGATTGCCATATCCAGAGATCCATCCCATGATCAGCTTCCAAACGCTGACACCATTGTATACACTAGCAAGATTTTGCTGAAAGGACCCAGATATAGCTGTGTCTTGTGAGACTATGCCAGGGCCTAGCAAACACAGAAGTGGATGCTCACAGTCAGCTATTGAATGGACCACAGGGCCCCCAATGGAGGTAGTAGAGAAAGCACCCAAGTAACTAAGGGGAACTGCAACCCTATAGGTGGAACAACAATATGAACTAAGCAGTACCCCGGAGCTCTTGTCTCTAGCTGCATATGTATCAAAAGATGGCCTAGTCAGCCATCAGTGCAAAGAGAGGCCCATTGGACTTGCAAACTTTATATGCCCCAGTACAGGGGAATTCCAGGGCCAACAAGGAGGAGTTGGTGGGTAGGGGAGTGGGGGGGGGGTATGGGGAACTTTTGGTATAGCATTGGAAATGTAAATGAGCTAAATACCTAATTAAAAATGGAAAAAAAATAGGTCTCTCTATGACACCTAAAACAAAAGCCCAAACTTTTCTCTCTCAGGCAGAAATGAGAAACAACCAGAAAATGGTGCACACCCAGAAAAACAGAACCAAACTGGTGAACATCTCTTGGCACACCTGAGCCCACTTGTACCCCAGACAGAGACTCAGTACTTCTGGCCCTGCTGTAGCCTTCCTTGGCTTGCAGATACATCTATCCTAACTGGCTGTGGAAACCAGCTTTCTTTACACTCTGTAGATCTCACAGAAAGTTTCTAACATTCAGACCAATTAGCCACCACATAAGTCACAAGTTTTGCACCATTTTGCAAGTACTTACCTGCTCAGACCACATAGTGTCACATTTCTGACACTCAGATAGATTCCTCAGCACTGCTCAAACCTAGAACAATCACCACCACAACACAAGCCACCAAGTTCCACACAAATAAATCATCGCTGCACGGCTGGAATGGTTCCACATTTACCTCTGGACAAGCTTGCTCCATTCTACTCTACATATCTCACAAAGAAAGCTCAGACAATTCAGCTCTCAGACAGGGAAAAAGCAGGGAGTTTAACACAGTTCTACAAACATAAAAACAGAAACTCCTAGATCAGTTTTGCCAGCTTTAAGACCCTCCAGATGGATAGTCTTGTGTGTAATGGAGAAATTCCCGGCCAACACACCAAAATGTTGTCCCAGGGAAATGTTAGTGATCCCCCAAGACACACAGGAGCCAATCTGCTGCAATTCACAGCAGAGTCTTTATTCTATTTGAGTTTGCTCAGGCCCTGCCAATGCACCAGGATGATTTTGGTGGTGGAGGAGTCCGAATGTCTACTGGGGTAAAGCATTCTAGTCAACAGCAAACAGAGAGTATGTGTGCAACCATCTAATTGGAAAGCCACTGTGGCATTTAACATAATTGGATGATACTGGGAGTCATTTCATAAACTTGATTTCTGCTCCCTTCTGCAGTGGTGGCCATTAGACAGGAGGTGGCCTTGTAACCTTGGATGCAGGTTTATTGTGGGAATAATCATATGACACTGATCTCATTTGAGTTGTAACCTGGAAATTCTGTTCTTCTTGGGGATTAGCCAAGAGACTGGAGTTAGGCTCAGGTTTTGTTGGGGGCCAAATTGGAAACTAATGTTAGACACCAGTATGCTAGTCTACTTGAGTTCAAATTTAGGTCAGGTTCTCTAAAACAAAGTCTGAATTTAAAAGCTTTGGCATCTCAGTTCTATTACATTATCACCAGCTTTCTGCTTTGCAACTTTTTCACTTTGTAAGCTTGGCTGTCCTGTAATGTGCTTCATAGACTGTCTGAACTCAGAGGTCTGCATGTATGTTTCCTAATCACTGGGGTTGAAGGTGTGTTCCACCAAAACCTGTTTTTAAGTTGTTTGTTGGTTTGTTTGTTTTTTCACCTAGAACTTGCTTTGTTCTAGGCTGATGGGGAACTCAAGAGATCTGCTTGTCTTTGCCTCCTGGGATTAAAGGATTGTACTACCACTACTCAAATTTTGGGGGTGAGATATTGACCCAAGGTCACTACTCCCTTCATTCGGTTCAATATTCTTGAACACAGGATTCAGTTCCATTTCATTCCCTGGTGCCCCTTTAATACTCAAACCATATATTTTATATTTTTAATTTCTCATCTTGCTATGCTGCTCTTCATAAGCCTTAATCAGAGAACAAATTCTATGATGGAATTCATTAGGACCTGTCTGAGCAACAGCAACAAAAAGCCCTAGAAAAGTAGCCAAGGGGAGGTCCATAATCCTGGAAGTGTGAATAGGGTAAGAGGAGTACTGGCTGAGCATCTGTGGATCTCATAGCTCTATTAAGCTGCTCTTCCTCTTCAATCAGTGACCACAAGGAGATGGGACTCAACCCACCCTCAGGCAGCTTCTCAGGGTGGCAAGCATCACAAAATGACTGACAGATATTTCTTCCTGATTTCTCAGATGACCATATTGAAGATCTGGTGTTGAGCCTGCTTGGGTGTAGTACCAGAGAGGCCAAAGGAAGTTCTTGGCCAGCTTTGCGAAAGGAGTTGATCACATGCTACTCTGGGCTATTTAAAAAACAAAAACCTTTAACAACCAGTCATGAGGCCTCATACTTATAATCTCAGCACTCAGGAGGCAAAGGCAGCTGGATTACTCTGTTTATAGTCAATTTGATCTACATGAAGAGCTTCCCATAATCCATTTTCTCAAGCCATACCAAGTCTCCAATAAAATAAGTGAATTGTTGACAAAAATAATAAACTTCCTGATTAAATTACATGGGTCCAGTAAGACAACTCAATGATAAAGTTTTAGTTTGTCAGAAGTGAACCACTAAGGTCAACTTCAAACAAACGCACACACTCAAATACACATGCAAAAGAATCATGGAAACGGAAATAAATAGCACATTTACACTCAAAAAGCACACACACCAAAACGCTCACACATTTGAGTATGTAAACACACAATGAACAATTCAATCAATGGACTCTTCACTTTCTTTCTTCCTTTAAAGATTCATTTATTTATTATTATGTGTAAGTACACTGTAGCTGTCTCCAGACACACCCAAAGAAGGCATCAGATCTCATTATAGGTGGTTGTGAACCACCATGTGGTTGCTGGGATTTGAACTCAGGACCTTCTGAAGAGCATTCAGTGCTCTTAATCACTGAGCTGTCTCTCCAACCCCAACTCTTCACTTTCTAATTTATTATTATTTTTGAGTTCACACAAATAACTATGATTGAATAAAAATAAATTCAATCATAAAAATCCAGTAAATTGAATCTTGTGCTGGGGGTAGGTAGGGGGTGGAGCTATATAAGGTGGGTGTGAGAGAAAAGAAATATAAAAGGGTTAAGACACTCAGAGTCCTGGAGTGCACAGTTTCTGCCTGACCCTGCTGAGAATAGATGTGGATATCCTGATCAGGTAAGTCACTGATCACTCTCCTCCACCAGGAGGCCTCTCACAGTCTGGACATTTCAAGATGCTGGGCTTAAAATAAAATAGGGCAAACTCTGGTTGCTCTCCCTCCAATGATGATGATGGTGGTGGTGATGACTACATTAGGTTTGGTGTTATTGAGAAACCCACATTGCACTGGAACTTTCATGTTAATTGGTTCATTTGAGTATTTTTGGGACAGTGTTTCAAATGGAAAGGCTAGTCTTGAACTTCAGATTCTTCTGGCTCTGGACAACCTCCTAAGCTCATTCAAGATAGGCAATTCAAGATAGGATCTGCTTATAGTTTAAATCCTTTGGAATTGCTTCAACTATGTTTCATCGATTAAGGCTTTGCAGTTGGTTGAATTGAACTTTGCTCCTAACTGTAGCTTATACATAGACATGTGAACTACTAATAGTTTTCTAATTCAACCCACCTGACTCAGCTACTCTGAGAACTGGAGATTTAGTAATGTGTTATTATAGCTTTGGTTGTTTGACATGATATCGTGTATACTGGAATTAAAAAAACAAAACAAAACAAAACAAAACAAAACAAAAAACTTGTAGAGGGGATCCAGGTAGGACACACCAGCATCCCTTGGTACAAGAATTATAGTCCTAGTCGGTAGTGGTGGTGCACACCTTTAATCCCAGCACTCGGGAGGCAGAGACAGGCAGATTTCTGAGTTCAAGGCCAGCCTGGTCTACAAAGTGAGTTCCAGGACAGCCAGGGCTATATAGAGAAATCCTGTCTGGAAAATAAATATATAGCCCTGAGCACAGACAATCCCATTTCCAGGCTGGACATGGCTGCATAAAGATTCCATGACTATACATTAAATTAAAAAAAATCAAATAGATGACCTATAAAAGTGGCTCAGTATAAGAGCACTGGTCCAATGGGATCAAACCCTGGGGGCATTTAAATAAACTTGGTCCAGGGAGTAGCACTATTAGGAAATGTGCCTTTGTCCCTCCTCCTAACCACATAGGAGCCAGTCTTCTGCAAGTGGTCTTCAAATGAAGATGTAGAACTCCCAGCTCCTCCTGAACCATGCCTGCCTGGACACTGACATGCTCCCATTTTGATGACGATGGATGGAACCTCTGAAGTTGTAAGCCAGACCCAATTAAATGTTGTTTTGATGAGAGTTGCCTTGTTCATGGTTTCTATTCACAGCAGCAAAAACTAAAGATCCAAAGTTGCTACCAGGGTATTGTTGTGATAAGTCTGACTATGCTTTTGTTTGGAAGAGTGTGGATTTTAGGTCTTTGGATTTGGAAAATCTCAGAACGTTTTCAGTGGAGCTTAATAGGCTATCCTAGTAGGAATAAGGACGAGTTGGTTGTTGAGAGTGATTTGAACTGTGCAGACTTGGCATAAGAATTTTCAGTGGAGAAGAATTATAGTATGTGGTGTTTCTGTGAAGAATGTGGCTGTCTTTTGCCTTTGTCTGAAGAGAGTGCCTGAGGCTAAGACTAAAGCGAAGATAATCAGATTAATTGCATTGACAAAGGAAATATCAGCAAAGGCCAGCATAGACTTTGTCTTCTAACTTTCTATCATGAAGAGCATTTTTAAAATCAAATATAGCATGCTTTAAAGGAGATATATATATATATATATATATATATATATATATATATATATATATATACAAGCAATAATAAAGGGACACCAGGACATGAAATAGAACTTAATCCTGTGCTGAAGGAGATAAAGAGCTTAAAGAAGTGGTGATCTCAGGGCAAGATCCCACTCAGCTAATCTTACCATTTGTATTTGTAGTTGAACAAGGAGTAATTTGGAGTTTAAATCTGGAAAGAACTATAATCTAGAAATGGAGGGCACGCTTGTCATCCAGATCTTGAGACTGGAAGACACAATCTTTTGATCTAGATCTTGAAGAACAGTGATCATGAAAACCTTAGGCCCAGGAGTGGTGGTACACATCTTTAATCCCAGGAGACAAACCCAATCATATTCAAACCACCAAAAACCCTACTACCAAACCACCTCTATCAAGACATTTCCTATCATATTTTATTTGAAATTTACTACCCGGGACAGTCATGAAAGTATAATATGTAGCTTAGGTTTCCTGATAATCCTTCTTACTCCTCCTTCGAAGTGCTGATATTAGAGGTGCCTACCACCACACCTGGCATCTATGCACAATTTAAAGCAAAGTGCACGAGTCAGGTGTTGTAGCTAAAACTGAATATTCCTTTTTTCTTTAGATATTTTCTTCATTTTCATTTCAAATGTTATCCCCTTTCCAAGTTTCCTCTCTGAAAATCCCCTATCCCCTCCCCCCTTCCCCTGCTCCCCAACCCACCCACTCACGATTCCTGGCCCTGGCATTCCCCTCTACTGGGCCATAGAACCTTCACAAGACAAAGGGCCTCTCCTCCCATTGATGACCAATTAGGCCATCCTTTGCAACAAATGCAGCTATAGACATGAGTCTCTCCATGTGATTTCTTTGGTTGGTGGCTTAGTCTCAAGGAGCTCTGGGGGTACTGGTTAGTTCATATTGTTGTTCCTCCTATAAAGCTGCAAACCCTTTCAGCTCTTTTGGTACTTATAGTCTAACCCTCCCAGTGACAGTTAGGAACATGGTGAGGCAGGCAAGCTTAGACTATAAAGGTTTGGAAGTGTGCTCAATTTCACTCTAACCTCCACTCTATGCAATACCATATTTTAAAAAGTATACAAATCTAGATGTTTTTCCTAAAGCCATTCTTTTCCTATACCTCAATACAATATGGGAAATGTCCTCCCTTGTAGCCACCAAGCACTGGCATCACCACCTCAGACTCAGTCTTTCTGGGTCCTCTCATTCAGTCATGGTTTTAGAGTTGCTTTGAGGAAAGATATCAGTCTTGGTTTGGCCTTACAATTCAGACAGGGTCTGGCTGAGGTACCTACCAGACCCTTGGGCACTTTTTCTTTCTTTCTTTTTCCTTTCTTTCTTTCTTTCTTTCTTTCTTTCTTTCTTTCTTTCTTTCTTTCTTTCTTTCTTTCTTTCTTTCTTTCTTTCTTTCTTTCTTTCTTTCTTTCTTCCTTCCTTCCTTCCTTCCTTCCTTCCTTCCTTCCTTCCTTCCTTGCTTCCTTCCTTCCTTTGTTTTTAGTTTTCCACACATGGTTCCTTTGTGTAGCATTAGTTGTCCTAGAACTAGTTCTGAAGACTAAGCTGGCCTCAAACTAACAGACCTCCTTGCCTCTGCCTGTTGAGTGTTGAAAACTAAGTTATGTGTTACCACCACCCAATGGCAATGTCTTTCTTTGAGGTACTTGAAAAGCAGAAAGGTGAACAGTGCATGTTTTGCCACAAAAAGATGCTGATCAGACTGCTTGCCTTTTCCAAATGGGAATGAGATTCAGAGGAGCAAGGACCAGTGGTAGTTACCTCATGTGTCAATGGTTAATTTGTGCACTGATGCAGATTCTTATAAGAGACCCCATATGTAGGGAGTGATAAGGGTTTGGCTTTGTGACCACCAGATCTTAAAACAGGACACAATGAGTTCCACACTGTGACCAAAGCAGGGATTCTGGCTCTTTGGTGGTTCCTTTGATGCAGGAATTTAAAGATTCCTAAGACAATCTTGAAAATTGTATTTCTCGATGCTTCAACAGGTCTATTCATTGTAAAGGTTCATCAGGATGAGCTTCCAGGATCCACCCACACTCCTGAGCTTGGCAGTACAGAGCCTAGTGAAGAATGAAGCCTTGGCCATCAATGCTCTGCAGGAGCTGCCCAGGGAGTTGTTCCCACCACTCTTCAAGGCAGCCTTCACTGGCAGAAACACGAAGATACTGAAGGAAATGGTGGGAGCCTGGCCTTTACCTTGCCTCCCTGTGGGGGCACTGATGAATGTCCCTGACATGAAAATATTGCAAGCTGTGCTGGATGGTGTAGACAAGCAGATGACAGGAAATTTTTCCCCAAGGTAAACAAGAACTATGTAATGCTAAACAGCTTACATTTAAGTGTAAGGAGAAGGACATCTGGGCTCATGGAAAAAGAGGTCAAAGGTAGAACAGAGGTTTATGTTGGTATCATCTTGAAGAGCTGCAGTGTCCTGTACAGTTGTTGAATCCTGGTAACAAATGTCCATTAAGTATGAAGTACAGCTTAGAGCCCATGTACCTACATGGCCCTATGTCTCTACCGAGTAATAGATATAGTATCAGTGGAAGTTCAGAGTAATAAATGGAGGAAGCAGGGCAGATCTCCAGATGCAGTTAAGGCAGAAAGCCCTTGCCCAGAAGGCTTGAGTTGCTATGTGTAGACCCAGCACTGGAAACAAAAACTGTAGGAGACAGAGCAGAAGAGTGAACAGCTGACAAGAAAGATGCCTAGAAAAAGCTGGCTAATGTTTTTGGTCTTTTGTATCTTCCTACATTTCTAACAGTTTTACCCACAGAAAGCAGATGCTTCACATGCTGGACCTGAGAAATGTGCACCATCACTTCTGGGATGTTTCAGCTGGACCAGAGGATGGAGACGGCTCAGCAGAGACAGTGTGTCAAAAGCAGAAAGCAACAAACCCTCATAGATATGCACTGAGGTGACATTTAAAGGTGGTCACTGACCTTCACCTTCAGTTTGAATCTAGAAGAACATCAAACTTACTTCTTGCAGTGGGCACAGGAGAGAAGATGTTCCCTGAACCTGTGCTGTGTGAAGATGCAGATTAGGGGATTGACTATGCACACTGTCAGGAAGATCTTGCAGATTTTCCAACCATATTGCATTGAGGAGTTGGAATTGAATACAGGCTGGACTCTGTCCACACTGGCATGCTTCACACCTTGCCTTGGTCAGATGAAGAATCTTCGTAAACTCCATCTAACACTAGTCCACGAGAAACTCTTCACTTTTCTACGTACGTCAACAGACATACAGTAGAAGAGTGTCACCAAGTTCATTTCTCAGTTCTCCAAACTCAACAGTCTCCAGCATCTCGACCTGACTGGCCTCTACTTTCTCACTGGCTGCATGAATGAATTGCTTGGATAAGGAAGGAGGAAGAGTTCTTTCTGATTCCACAGCAAACATTTTCTGTTTCCCATATAGACTAGGGGCCATGGTAGAGGTAACAATAATGATCAAGTCTTATCATGATGGTGACTGGTCACAGCCTAGAATGGTGGGACTTGAGTTGGCTGACTCCAACAGGTTGCACTGGATGCTCACTGCCATCCTGTGGTGACACTGACTCAGGATATGTGGCCTCTCCTACTCTAGGTTAGCCTTGTCACTGTATACCAAACTAACCCTCTAGTCTCTCATTAGGTGCCTGAAGACTCCGCTGGAGTTCCTGTCAATTGCTCTCTGCAAGTACTAACAGTCAGACATAGAGTCCTTTGCCCAGTGTCAGAGTCCCCATCATCTCAAACATCTGCATTTGGCAAGTGTCATTTTGCATGATATGAGTCTTGTGCCTCTCGGGATTTTCCTAGAAAACGTTGCAAACACTCTGAAGACCTTGGAACTAGAACATTGTAGAATGACAGACTCTCAGGTCAGCACTTTTGTCCCTGCCCTGTATAACCGCTCTCAGCTCATCTCGGTCAACTTCTGTGACAATGACATCTCCACTTCTGTCCTAACGAACCTTCTGCATCACACAGCCAACCTAAACCAGCTGATCATGGAGCTTTATCTTTCTCCTCTGGAGTGTTGTGAATCCGGTTTGTTCTTAGAGCAGAGAGATTTGTCCACCTTTCTTCTGAGCTCATGAACATAAATTGCACTGTTAGGCAGCCCCACTCTATCTGTTTTGCCTCTCAGTTATGCCTTATATGTTCACAGCACTGTACATACGGTCTGGAGACCAGACTTTGCCATTGTTGCCAGTAAATAGGAGGAGGATGCTTTTGGTAACTGAGAAATGAAAGTCTAAGGACAAGTGTACGATCAAAGGTTTCCTGAACACATGTCTTCTGACATTGATCAATGTATTGGAGACAAAGGGGCTGACTGTGTTATCTATGGAGTGGACGTGTAAGGAGAAATGACTAATGGAATCATACAATTGTGCATTTTAAAATGTGTATTTGTCCAGTAATAGATGGGAACAATGTGTTACTCTCTAAAGGATATTCTTCCAGTCTTTCTTTCTACTTAACAGTGTTATATTAGCCCATGCTGGACTTGAACTCATGCTTTTCTCTTCTCCATGATTGCTGAAGTCACTGATAAATGCCACCATGCTCAGCTTGCATGCAGGCAACCTTACTGTAGAACACTGTTCTTTAGGGCTCCCAAGCTCTGTTGGCCACCTATATAGAAAGATCTCTAGGAAATAGACAAGTCCCTGTCCTCCCCTGAAGGATTGCATTATAAATTTCCAGTGGGGAACTCTATTTTGTTCATGATTCCTGGACCTAGCCATTGTGTTTCTTTGTGTCTGAATAATCATGTAGCAATAAACAATAATAATAATAATACCACACCTTTTGTTATTTTTTCTCATTGTTATGTTTATTTTAAAATATGTGTAGCCAAGATTGCTCAACATGCAAAGCATAACTGTAGCCAAGCTTACCAGTCTGACTTTGATCCATGCATGAGAACCACATGATGGAAGCAGGGAGCACTGACTCCCAAAGTTGACTTTTCACCTCCATGAGCCTTCAACAGTGGTTATGCTATGTAAAGAGCAGGTATCCACAAAATGAAATTAAAAATATATAGTAGTAGTCCAGCACTGTAGTTGAATGATGATTTCCATAAAACATGAGAAACTCCTAAGCACCCCCTCACCACTTATTATGTGAGCAAAAGTAAAACTCGTGAACTAAAGGGGTCCTGAAAGATGGGTCTGTAGTTACAAAACACATGATGCTCATGCCAGGAACCTTGGTTCAGAGAAGGCATCTGTGCTATGATGGAGACTCTTTCCTAAGCAGGCTAGCGCTTCCTTTGGCATGTAGCCCTATGTGTTTAGTAAATATGTGTTCTAAAAATCCTTAGTATGTTTTAAATGGAGAATTGAGAAGGCTATCTGGCCTCAAGCTAGTCTTAAACTTATGATCTTTCTGCCTCATCATTATGGGAACTCAGCTATTCTCTACAATGCTTAGCATCTTTTTTTTTTTTTTTTTTTTTTTTTTTGGTGCTTTGAGACAGGGTTTCTTTGGATAGCTCTGGCTGTCCTGGAACTCACTCTGTACACCAGGCTGGCCTCGAACTCAGAAATCCGCCTGAGTGCTGGGAATATTAAAGGTGTGCACCACCACACCCAGCTGCTTAGCATCATTTAATAAAGTTTTCTGTGCTCGAGGAAGGGTTTGAGTGTGGGCAGTGTGCAAGTTTCAATGCCTATGTGGACTTCAGAGGTCTACATTTTTTCTCCACCTAAGCTTTTTTGAAGCAGGGTCTCTCACTGAACCTAGAGCTTACTTCTTTGGGTAGACTATGGCCACTAGTCTCCATATATATGTTGACCTATACCGATCAATCTGCAAGACCTGCAATTTGAAGGCCTTAAAGTATGAGGGGTTCCTGAACACATGTCTTTTGACATTGATCAATGTATTGGAGACAGAGGGGCTGACTGTGTCATCTAGAGACTGGATGTGTGAAGAGAAATGACTAATGGAATCATACAGTTGTGCATTTCAAAATTTGGATTCAAAATTTGCTTGTATCTATGGTTCCAGATTTCTTTCCTAGGGTTTCTATCTCCAGTGTTGCCTCACTTTGGGTTTTCTTTATTGTGTTTACTTTCATTTTTAGGTCTTGGATTTTTTTTTCAATCCCATCACCTGTTTGATTGTGTTGTCCTGCAATTCTTTAAGGGTTTTTTGTGCTTCCTCTTTAATGTCTTCTACCTGTTTAGCGGTGTTCTCCTGTATTTCTTTAAGTGAGTTATTAAAGTCCTTCTTGATGTCCTCTACCATTATCATACGATATGCTTTTAAATCTGGGTCTAGCTTTTCCGGTGTGTTGGGGTGCCCTGGACTGGGTGAAGTGGGATTGCTGGGTTCTGATGATGGTGAGTGGTCTTTGTTTCTGTTAGTAAGATTCTTATGTTTACCTTTCGCCATCTGGTAATCTCTGGAGTTAGTTGTTATAGTTGTCTCTGTTTAGAGATTGTTCCTCTGGTGATTCTGTTACCCTCTATCAGCAGATCTGGGAGACTAGCTCTCTCCTCTGAGTTTCAGTGGTCAGAGCACTCTCTGCAGGCAAGCTCTCTTCTTACAGGGAAGGTACACAGGTATCTGGTGTTTGGACCGCCCTCCTGGCCGAATTTGAAGACCGAAAACAACCTTTACCAGAAGCTGTGTTGCGTTGCCTGTCACAGAAGCTGTTAGCTTCTGTAGTGCACACTCCCACCTGTGCAGACTACTTTCTGCGGTGTCCTGGAACCTAAATGGCTTCGGCCAATGCTGAGGGAAAACCATCCCAGGCCGGGCAGACACCTGTCCTCTGGCCTTGAAGGTGGCCGGATGTCTGGAGCCCGAAAAGGGTGCTGCCTCAGAAGCTCTGTGGCTCCAGCCTGTCCAGCTGTTAGCTTCTGTAGTGCACACTCTCACCTGTGCAGACTACTTTTGGCGAAGTCCAGGAACCAAAATGGCTCCAGGAGTTGCTGAGGTAAAGCCCTCCCGGGCCGAGCGGGCACCTGTCCTCTGGCTGGGAAGGTGGCCGGATGTCTGGAGCCTGAAAAGGGCGCTGCCTCAGCAGCTCTGTGGCTCCCGCTTGTCCCAGAAGCTCTTAGCTTCTGTAGTACCTGTATAGTTATTTTATTTTCTGGTTTTGATTGGTTTTTGTTTCTGGTTGTGCCCTTTTCTGTTCACTGATTCTAAATGGTGCCACTTATCTTTCTGGGAACAAGGCATTATTCCATTGCCACTTTGAGGTTAGAACAGACATGTCTGGGATATGTGGCAATGGCATGGGCCAAGAGATATCTTGAGCCTAGGTTAGGGTGGGCTTGGCTCAGGGAGCTGAGAGGACCACCCGTTCGGGAACAAGGCCTTGATTTTATACCCGTTGCCAGTTGTAGTTAGGGATAGATGTATCTAGGAGCTGTGGCTATGACAGGGCCAGGAGACATGCTGAATCTTGGTCTAAGGTGGGCATGGGCTCAGGGAAGCTGAGAGACATTGTCTATTTTGGTTCTTTTCTTGTGTGTGTGTGCACCACTTTCTGGTTGTTTCTCATCTCTCTCTGATAGAAAGCAATTATTAGACTTGTGTTTTGGGTGGCATAGAGAGATCTCTTTTATGAGTACAATTTTCTGGTTGTTTCTTATTTCTGCCCAATAAAGAGAAAAGGTTATATTATGTTTTTATATGTTATGTTTGTGTTTCACGTTAAAAGATGACATTGATGAGATAACTTTGAGGAGATGACTTTGACAGATAACTTTGTCAGATGACTTTGAAGATGTAATATTTTTGATAAGATAATTTTTATGAGGTGACTTTGATAAAGTGACTTTGAATTTGATGTACTTATTAATATGAGACAGGTTATGTCTACCACATTCTACAGGTTACCTTCACCACAGAAGAGGCCAGAGAGCTGGTTCCTCACCATGTGGCAAACTAATCTCTTGTTCTCTCCTAAGTGCCTGAAGACCCCCTTAGAGATCATTTTGATCACTCTCATCAAGCTTTCACATTAACACATGGAGTCCTCTGCCAATGTTTTAATCTCTGTCAGCTTAAACATCTGTACTTGAGAGAGGAGTCCTTTTAACTGATTTGAATGTCATGCCTATCAAATTTTCCTTAGAGTGTTGTATATGCTATGAATACCATGGAATTAGAAGATTGTTGAATGGGGGATGGGGAAGTCTTAGCCCAGTCTCCTTGTGCCTTTTCTGATCCAATTTGTGAAGTTTACAAGAGTCAATTTCTATGACAATGACATCTTCATGGCTGCACTAAATGACTTATGTATTATAGAATCAAAATGAGCCTTCTGGCCATTGTCCTGTATCCTACTCTTATAGAATTCTATAATGATTGGAGTTGGGGAGATTTTCCCACCTTGGTGTTGAACTCATAAGCACACTCATTATTTAAAATAAGGCCATGTCATTCTGTGTAGCAGGACTTTGGCTACTTTGTCAGTTATTTACCCTTCCACTCTTATCCACCAGTAGCCAACATCAAAGTAAATAGCGAGAAGCTGGAAGCATTCCCAGTAAAATCAGGGACTAGGCAAGCCTGCCCACTTTCTCACTACCTATTCAATATAGTACTTGAAATCCTAGCCAGAGCAATTCGACAACAAAAGGAGATCAAGGGAATACAAATTGAAAAGGGAGAAGTCAAAATATCACTTTTTGCAGATGATATGATAGTATTTATGAGTGAACCTAAAAATTCCACCAGAGAACTCCTAAACCTGATAAACTGCTTCTGTGCATTAGCTAGATATAAAATTAAGTCAAACAAGTCAATGGCCTTTCTGTACACAAAGGATAAACAGGCTGAGAAAGAAATTAGGGAAACAACACCCTTCTCAATAGTCACAAATAATATAAAATACCTTGGCGTGATTCTAAGGAAGTGGAAGATCTGTATGATAAGAACTTCAAGTCGCTGAAGAAAGAAATTAAAGAAGATCTCCAAAGATGGAAAGATCTCTCATGCTCATGGATTGGCAGGATCAATATAGTAAAAATGGCTATCTTGCCAAAAGCAATCTACAGATTCAGTGCAATCCACATCAAAATTCCAATTCAATTCTTCAACTAATTAGAAAGAGCAACTCCAAATAACAAAAAACCTAGGATAGCAAAAAGTCTTCTCAAGGATAAAAGAACCTCTGGTGGAATCACCATGCCTGACCTAAAGGTATACTATAGAGCAATTGTGATAATAACTGCATGGTACTGGTATAGCGACAGACACGTAGACCAATGGAATAGAATTGAAGACCCAGAAATGAACCCACAAATCTATGGTCACAAGGGAGCAAAAACCTTCCAGTGGAAAAAAGACAGCATTTTCAACAAATGGTGCTGTCACAACTGGCGGTTAACATGTAGAAGAATGCGAATTGATCCATTCCTATCTCCTTGTACTAAGGTCAAATCTAAGTGGATCAAGGAACTCTACATAAAACCAGAGACAGTGAAACTTATAGAGGAGAAAGTGGGGAAAAGCTTCGAAGATATGGGCACAGGAGAAAAATTCCTGAATAGAAGTGCAATGGCTTGTGCTCTAAGATCGAGAATCGACGAATGGGACCTCATGAAATTGCAAAGCTAATGTAAGGCAAAAGACATTGTCAATAAGACAGAAAGACCACCAACAGATGGGGAAAGGATCTTTACCTATCCTAATTCAGATAGGGGACTATTATCCAATATATATAAAGAACTTAAGAAGGTGGACACCAAAAAAATCAAATAACCCCATTAAAAATGGGGTGCAGATCTTAACAAAGAATTCTCACCTGAGGAATACCAAATGGCAGAGTAGCACCTGAAAAAAATGTTCAGCATCCTTAATCATCAGGGAAATGTAAATCAAAACAACCCTCAGATTCCACCTCACACAAGTCAGAATGGCTAAGATCAAAAATTCAGGTGACAGCAGATGCTGGCGAGGATGTGGAGAAAGAGGAACACTCCTCCATTTTTGGTGGGATTGCAAGCTTGTACAACCATTCTGAAAATCAGTCTGGCGGTTCCTCAGAAAACTGGATATAGTACTACCGGAGGATCCAGCAATACCTCTCCTGGGCATATATTCAGAAGATGTCCCAACCAGTAAGAAGGACACATGCTCCACTATGTTCATAGCAGCCTTATTTATAATAGCCAGAAGCTGGAAAGAACCCAGATGCCCCTCAACAGAGGAATGGATAGAGAAAATGTGGTACATTTACACAATGGAGTACTACTCAGCTATTAAAAAGAATGAATTGATGAAATTCCTAGGCAAATGTATGGACTTGGAGGGCATCATCCTGAGTGAGGTACCCCAATCACAAAGGAACTCACACAATATGTACTCACTAATATGTGGATATTAGCCCAGAAACTTAGGATACCCAAGATATTAGATACAATTTGCTAAATGCATGAAACCCAAGAAGAACGAAGACCAAAGTGTGGACACTTTGCCCTTTCTTAGAATTGGGAACAAAACACCCATGGAAGGAGTTACAGAGACAAAGTTTGGAGCTGTGACGAAAGGATGGACCATCTAGAGACTGACATATCTGGGAATTCATCCCATAATCAGCTTCCAAATTATGACACCAATGCATACACTTGCAAGATTTTGCTGAAAGGACCCAGATATAGTTGTCTCTTGTGAGACTATGCCGGGGCCTTGCAAACACATAAGTGGATGCTCACAGTCAGCTATTGGATGGATCACAGGGCCCCCAATGGAAGAGCTAGAGAAAGTACCCAAGGAGCTAAAGGGATCTGCAACCCTATAGGTGGAACAACAATATGAACTAACCAGTACCCCGGAGCTCTTTACTCCAGCTGCATATGTATCAAAAGATGGCCTAATTGGCCATCACTGGAAAGAGAGGCCCATTGGACTTGCAAACTTTATATGCCCCATTACAGGGGAACACCAGGGCCTAAATGTTGGAGGGGTGGGTAGGGGTGTGTGGGGGGGGAGGGTATAGGGGACTTTTGGGATAGCATTGGAAATGTAAATGAGGAAGATACCTAATAAAAATATAAAAAAAAGAAAGTGACTGTGTCTCAAAGATACATCTAAGACTTAGTAAAGTAGTAGCAACTAACTAAATAAAATAAAACTGTGTTGGGCAGGGATTTATTGAATTGGTTCTTGAAGTTCAATCAGTTCTCAGGTATTTTGTTTTTCATAGAGGGAACATCATCCATTTAGACAGTAAACAAAATGTATTTATTATTTGGTAGGACTTACACATCCTATAAACTGGCAGTTTTAACTTTGCAGGTAGATCTGGAAGGGAGATTTATGAGGCACTCACTACTTCTGAATCAGAACTCTCTGGGAGTAGAGAGTCTGTGATTTGCTGCCTGATCCTGAGTTTAACTTCTTGTTATCAGTCTTCACTGCCTGTAGATCACTTTCCTCCACTGGCATACTCCATCAGATCTAGAATCATTAGAAAGGAGATGGGACAGAAGAGCACAATTTCAGAGTCTTTTAAGAAGAACTGGATGAAGACACTGGTCTTGATTGTAAATGCAGTGTTTTTGTATCTTTTGTTGTTTTTGTTGTTGTTGTTGTTGTTTGAGAAAAGGCCTCACTAAAGTAGTCTTGGCTAGAACTCACTACTTAGATTACGCTGGCTCCCAACCTATTGAAATCTCCAAGCTTCTTCCTGCAGAGTAATGGGACAAATGGCATGTGCTACCACACCTAGCATGCAAGAAAATTTCAAATTCATGTGATCAACTATCATCATTTTTTTCTTTTCATTTTTTTATGACATAGATCTTTATTTCTATTGAGGTTATACCTAAATATCCATGTGTGTTTTGTAATTGAAAATCCCTTTCTTTGTTGCATGTTTGTATAAAAAACTATCAACCTAATTTTTAGAGTACTTCACATTATTTCTCTAAAAAATCCTCTGCACCCATCTCTCTATTGAAAGTAGCAAAATTTAAAAAAAAATCCCATTTACATAATTTTCGAATTTAACACAGTACCAGGTGCATGAAAAATGAGAATCAGGCTTATTAAACACTCACTGCTCTTACTCTCTGCTCCAGCTTCAACCAAAACATGCCTTCTAATTGGTTGCTTGTGTCTAATTGGTTGCTTGTGTCCCATGCTGCCTGGGATTATTTTCATTATCACCATTGATGGATATCACGAAGTTCCCTTTGTGAAAGTCAAAAAATTCACACTAGCCTGAAATTCCAGAGGTCCATTCAGTGTAGTATTCCCCACAGTAGAGTCTTGGTTGTTTATTTATGTACTAGTAAATTGAGTGAGGTGCTACGCATGTACTTTGTTATGGAGAAAGATTTATTTTTTGTTTTGCTTTTTTTGATGCATTATCTTGATCTGTAGATTAATTTGAAACTCCTAGTCTCTCAAACCCTCCTGCCTCAGTGATGGGACTGTTGCCAATCCCTGACAACAGCAAATATAGCCCTGGCGGTCCTTTTCTTTGTTTCCTTTTCTTTGTTCCCCATCATTGTGCCTTGCTGAAAACCATTATATTACATTTCTAAATGTAGCCCGGAAGGTCCCTTCATTTATTTTGATACTTACTATTCTTGAGATCACTACCAAAGCTGAACATTCAAGTCTAGTCTCTTTTGGCTTATGTAATTATGCACCCCAATTATAATTAAATATCTCATTCTCACTTAGGGTTTACCTTTTACCTTTATATTATGCCTTTGACCTATAGGCTTGGTATTCTGTCTCTTTCTAGCCAGAGGTAGTCCTTTGTTCCTGCCTGGCCCCCAAGGACAAATACTCCTTTACCCTCTCCCTTGTTCTCTTCACCTTCAATTTGTCTTCTATTTCCTGTCATTGTCTCTTGTCCTTCAACCTTTTCCCCTCTGAGGCACATAGATCTCCTTTGGGCTGAGAACTTGGTCTCATGGTATCTTGGGCAGACTCTGAGTATACCTACATAATAGTTCATTCCTGACTCCAGCCAGGAACACTTTCTATTCTCTATGGGCATCCTTCCAGAAAACTCATGATTTTAAATTGTCTCAGGCTATTCATAGAATCTCATAAAGAACATCCTGGTTCTTTAGAGAGGGAGGGAGAGAGAGAGAGAAAGTAGCCTGTCATGGATGTACATATTTAACCTCAGCTCTTCGGGGACTCTACAGAGGAAAATAAGACCCAAAATAAAGCTGGGCATGGTGGCACATGCCTTTACTCCCAGCACTTTGGAGGCAGAGGCAGGTGTATTTCTGAGTTCAAGGCCAGCTTGGTTTACAAAGTGAGTTCCAGGACAGCCAGGGCTATATAGCAAAACCCTGTCTGGAAAAAAACAAACAAAACAAAACAAACAAACAAAAAAGACCCATAATAAGCAAGTGAGGCAGAGCTCTATGGAGTTAGGTCCAGACACAGTGGCCAGCCTGGATGTCAAAGTTATGAACTAAAGTGAGTAAGGAGATCTTCTTTTTTTCCATTCATCTATTTTTTATTAGATATTTTCTTCATTTACATTTCAAATGCTATCCCCAAAGCCCCCTATACCCTTACCCCGTCTTGCTCTCCAACCCATCCACTCCAGCTTCCTGGCCCTGGCACTAACCTGTACTGGGGCATATGATCTTCACAATACCAAGGGCCTCTCCTCCCATTGACGGCTGACTAGGCCATCCTCTGCTACGTGTGCAACTAGAGACACAGCTCTGGGTGTGTTGGGGGGTACTGGTTAGTTCATATTGTTATTTCTCCTATAGGGTTGCAGACCTCTTTAGCTCCTTGGGTACTTTCTATAGCTCCTTCATTAGGAGCCCTGTGTTGCATCCAATAGATGACTGTGAGCATCCACTTCTGTATTTGCCAGGCATTGGCATATACACACACGAGAGAGCTGTGTCAGGGTCTTGTCAGCAAAATCTTTCTGGCATATGCAATAGTGTCTGGGTTTGTTGGTTGTATATGGGATGGATCCCTGAGTGGGGCTGTGGGGAGCCGCACTCACATTTGCCATTACAAGATGGCACTGACAGCTGTGTTCTAAGTAGTAAATAATCTGCACATGTGCAGGGGCAGTTTTCCCACCATGTGCTCTGCCTTTCTCGTGATGACAACTGGGCCGATGGGCTGCAGCCAATCAGGGAGTGACACGTCCTAGGCGGAGGATAATTCTCCTTAAAAGGGACGGGGTTCTGGCACTCCCTCTCTTCTTCCTCTTCGTCTCTTTGTCTCTTTCTCTTCGTCTTTTCCTCTGCTCTCTTCCTCTGCTCTCTGCCTCTCTCTCTCTCTTCCCCTCTCTCTGCCTCTCTCTCTGCATCTCTCTGCGTCTCTCTCTCTTCCTCTCTGCCTCTCTCTGCCGCGCTCTTCCTCTCTTGCTCCTGAGTAAGCAATAAAGCTTTGCCGCAGAAGATTCTGGCTTGTTGCGTCTTTCCTGGCCGGTTGTGAACTCGCGTAAGATGGGGCAGTCTCTGGATGGTCTTCCTTCCATCTTAGCTCTCACTTTTGTCTCTGTAACTCCTTCCATGGTTATTTTGTTCCCCATTCTAAGAAGGAACGAAGTATCCACACTTTGGTCTTCCTTCTTGAGTTTCACATGTTTTGCAAATTGTATCTTTAATATTCTAAGTTTCTAGGCTAATATCCACTTATCAGTGAGTGCATATCATGTGTGTACTTTCGTGATTTAGTTACCTCACTCAGAATGATATCCTCCAGATGCATCAATTTGCCTAAGAATTTCATGAATTTGTTGTTTTTAATTGATGAGTATACTCCATTGTGTAAATGTACCACATTTTCTGAATCCATTCCTCTGTTGAGGGACATCTGGGTTCTTTCCAGCTTCTGGCTATTATAAATAAGGCTGCTATGAACATAGTGGAGCATGTGTCCTTATTACAAGTTGAAACATCTTCTGGGTATATGACCAGGAGAGGAATTGCTGGATTTTCTAGTAGTACTATGTTCAATTTTCTGAGGAACTGTCAGACTGATTTCCAGAGTGGTTGTACCAGCTTGCAATCCCACCAACAATGGAGGAGTGTCCCTCTTTCTCCACATCCTCACCAGCATCTGCTGTTACCTGAATTTTTGAATTTAGCCATTCTGACTGGTGTGAGGTAGAATCTCAGTGTTGTCTTGATTTGCATTTCCCTGATAATTAAGGATGTTGAATATTTTTTTCAGGTGCTTCTCAGTCCTTTGGTATTCTTCAGTTGAAAATTCTTTGTTTAGCTCTGTACTCCATTAGTCCCCTACCTGATTTAGGATTGGTAAAGGTGGCCTTTTTGTCTTATTGACATTGTCTTTTGCCTTACAGAAGCTTTGCAATTTTATGAGGTCCCATTTGTCAATTCTTGATCTTACTGCACAAGCCATTGCTGTTTTGTTCAGGAATTTTCCCCCAGTGCCCATGTCTTTTAAGCTTTCCCCGACTTTCTCCTCTATTAGTTTCAGTGTCTCTGATTTTATGTGGAGTTCGACTACATTACACATGAAGATTGAGAGACAACCCAACCCCCCCACCCCCGCAATGAGGACCTATCACAGGGAACCAAGGGATGGTATTAGAACATATTTCTCTTAATAAGTGAAGCTCTTCTTACCCAACATATAAACTGTTCTGGAAGTATAAAGAATTAGATAGCTCAAGGTCATATTATGTCCTTATTTTGTTATCAGGTATCTGAGTGTTTATATTGCAAATAATGTCTTCTAGCAAAGGTTAAATACAAGGACATAGTTCCTGAAATATGCCTGCCTTGGTATTCAATTGGTCCTCATTTTCTTGACTGTCCCCTCATCCCATTGTTCTCCATATCTAACTCAGTTGTGATCTGAATGTACTACATACAAATTTGTTTCCCAAACACTGAGCACTTTGTGAAGCCCTGGGGTTTGGGTCCCATTTATAAGATCTGTTCCTGAGATGCAAGGAACTGCACAAACCTGAGATTGACCTAATTATCGTGATGAGGAATGAAGAAATCAGACACATGTACAGAGAAATGCTGGCTCTGTGCTTTGATAGAGACATACCAGCAACCCAGAAAGTCAACACATTTATTGTATGCAGTCAACAGAGTGAAACAATATCCTCATGGAAGGGTGCCTCTATTGTAACACACTAAAACTACAATAATCCTAGAGAAGAAAAGAGTGCTTGATATGTTTTGCAGATGCAACACTCATTTACCTGCTGTGAGGATGTGCTTGCCTTTCCAGTGTGTCTCAGACATTTAGGTAATTGACATATCCATGCTCTTTTCAGCAATTTCATCAATCCCCAATATTAAGCTTCCATTTCTGTCTTCCACAATCAATCGCACAGTGGTTTTTTTTTTTTTTTCAAAAAAGCAACATTGGTTCTCCAGATCATAAACATAGGACACACCATACTTAGAGCATCTGGTTGTAGCAAAGGTGATATCCTCTGGCTGTCTTATGGCCATGAGTATATCCAGGAGTTCAGGGCAAAATTTTTCTAATCTGTGAGGTAGTATTACATCTCTTTTATCATAGCACTTCTGAGGGGCAGGGTACAGTTCACCAATTAGCTGGCTAAGGTTGGTTGTGTGGTGTAGAATTTGTTTCAGGAAAAGCAGAGAGAGTTTATTACCATAGAAATTGACTTCTGCGAGTTGGTAACATTGACTTAGGGCAGGCAGCAGGGCATTGAAGTGAGTTTCCCCCATTTCACAGGACTTCAATTATAGGCATTCCAGTGTATCTCTAAGTCTCTCAAGGAGAAACCCAAGAGGTTCAAGGAGTAAATGACTTAAACTTATATTAATCAGGTGGAAACATTTGAGTTCAAAAATATTCGGGCAATAGGGCAGGTAATCCAAGTCTAACTGGAAGAGGTAACATCTAGTGATCCAAAGTACCTCCAAGGGCTTCTTTGGGCACCTGGAAAGAGAAGAAATGATTGCTTTCTAGCAAATTGTGCTGAACAGGGTTGATAGATTGGCAGATAAGCAGATGACACTTCTCACAGACTCAGTCTGACAATACATTGAGGTCAACCCCCACCCAAGACATTGCCTTCTGTTGTCTGTTCACACAACTCAGATCATTCTATTCTGAGGCCTGTCTATATCAATATGATTCAGGACCTGGCAGAAAAGCACATCAATGGATATACTAGGCCAACATGGTGCACATAGGAAGAACTACCTACTCCAAATAAAATTCAACCACCTCCTAGTGCTATTTTTCAAAGTTCTCAGAATTTTTGTTCCTCCAAGGTCATGACCCTGTCTTCACCATGAAACCCCGTGTTACATATTTATCATCTAGTTAACCTATTTCTGGACTCAAAACATGAGCAACCAGAGCCATGTTTATGCCTGGTCATATATATCTTATCACAGAGGTCATCTGCTCAGACATGCTATGTCTCTAAGATTGCTAGGTTTATGGTGGCCATACTATCATGGGCTACAAAGCTTGAAAAACAAAATAAAACAAAACAAACAAGGAAATAGAAAAGCAAAGAGAAGAGATGTGTTTTCTCTGGTTTACTGGACTCTTTCAGTTTTTCCTTATCTGAGGCATTCTTTCAGGTTGCCATCTATAAAAAAGACATCCTCTACATAGAGTTCCTGGAGGTGGTGGAGAGTGGGAAGTTGATAAATCACTGTGATCACATTCTCCTCATCAAGATTTCTAGAGTCACCCATACTGAAGAATCTGTGCTATGACTTAGTGTGAGTGAGAGAATATTGTTCATCTGTTTCAGGTAGGGATTAAGAAAATCCCAATCATCTAGGCAAAGACAACTTAGCTCTAGGTCTTTTATACAGTCTGCATGTACAATTTTGAAGATTTCTATGACTATGGCTTTGCTTGAGCCCTGAATCTTCAGCTTTCTACAGAATAGAAGAATGGAATCTTTTCTTTGCTGGGCCCACTGCAACAAGTATGTGGCACATGCATCAAGGCTGTACTCCTTGAGTTGTAATTGCATCTTCACCTGTAGTTGTTTCTTCATCTCATAGTCAGGACTGTTCTCCATTGGCTGCTCCTGTTCCATGAACTCTGGTAAGCCTTCAACTTCATGGGATCCACTCTATGTCCCACAACCATCATAATCTGTTTGCCCCAAAATGATCTCTGAGTTTGCACCTACTGTGGGAGAAAAAGTATAATTTCCAGAAGGTAAGAGACAATACATTTTACAGTTTGCTTCCCTTCCACATCTCACACTTCAGCCTTTTCTTCCAAAACTTTGCTTATTCCTGTGCCTGGAATAAATCCCTGAGCCTAATACTGAGTAAATGAATAGCGTTCTTTGGAAGAAGGGTATCTTTAGCCTGTCATACTTCCCTTCATTCCAGGCCGCTTAATCCCCTCCTCATTTTACTTGAACCTTTGAAGGATGCAGGAAAAGGCCTCTTCCTCACTGGGTGTGTTTACTCTCTTTTATCTTCTATATTAAACATTATTTGCCCAGATTGCTGAGACTGAGCCCAAGCCTCTACACCCCTCTTGGCCTCTTAACCCAGGAAATAACAGTTCTGAGTATGGGGTGAAGAAAAAATTGAAGATTAGAAGCCTCTGATCCATAAATATTCTCTGTCCCTAATTGTTCATTCTCAGCACTCAGGGAAACTTTCACCAACCCCAGATGATCCTGCCTACCTGGAAAGAACTGGTTTTGAAAACAGTATATTTAGCCCCTCAAAAATAGCCTTCAAAATGTCTAGGCTGAGTTTCTTTATCGACATTTCTAAAGAAAGGTATGGGAATGGCCACACAGGTATCATGGCGGTAAAGATATTTGTATGTCTATCAATAAATGCCTCCTTAAACATCACTGGGAACATCATATTGGGCAGGTCCCTGAGAGCAGAAATGGCCAAGTATTCATCCCTCAGTAGACTCTGTTTTGCCAGCTTCACCAGGGTGGGTGAGGGGTAGAAATTCATTGTGTCTTCTTCTAAAGAGTCATGCCAGGGAAGCCAGGAAGAAATATATCATTAATGACAAGAAACTTAGCATGTCTTTTTGCCTAGACAGGAAGTGTGGGCCCTTGACCACTAGTGCTCATGATGGAGAACTCAGTTTACCAATTTGAGCTCACTCAGTTATTTTTTCTTTGTTCTTTGAGATAATATCTTTACAGAGCTATCTATATCCTTGGCTGTCCTGAAACTTACTTATAGACCACACTGGCCTGGACTCCACAGAGAATTGCCTGCCTGTGCCTGCCAAATGCTAAGATTACATGTGTGTTCCATCACTGCTCAGTCTGTACTACCATAATATGTCTAGTCCAGAACTACTTAGGCTGGCCTGTGCTGATTTTAAAGCCCTAATTCTCTCTGGTATTATGATGTGTTTTCAAAATATCTTAGTTCCCAAAGGCCACATCTAATTGTAGCCACAGCTGGGTTGAATACATCACACTGGGAAGGGATCACCAGGAACTCTGAAGCCTCACTCAGTTGTTGGATGATAAATAGATGGTGTTTAGCTCTCCACTTCCTCAAAGAAAAAAAAAGAAAGTCAATTTTAAAATTATTCACAATTGCTGGGCATGGTGGCGCAAGCCTTTGATCTCAGCACTTGGGAGGCAGAGGCAGGCAGATTTCTGAGTTCAAGGCCAGCCTGCTCTACAGAGTGAATTCCAGGACAGCCAGGCTACCCAGAGAAACCCTGTCTCAAAAAAACCAAAACCAAAACCAAAACCAAAACCAAAACCAAAACCAAAACCAAAACCAAAACCAAAACCAAAATTATCCACAATCTCTATTTATCAAGCTACACTGCATGGAGTAAGTCACAGCATCTTTGAAATTCCCATCATTAGTTATTGACATCCATCTTTGGCTTTGACCCATACAGGCCTTTTGGAGAAGGTGTTGGTAAAGTTCCAAGCTTGTGGTCTGCAAACTACAAAGCTAAATAGAGTAGGAAAGAAACACTAAAGTCAGTAATCCTTCAAGACATTGGCATGGCCTGTAACTCTTTATAAAGCATCCAGAAAGAAGAGATTATGAGGTGCAGATTATAATGCACATGCTGAAGGCTCAATGACATAATTGGTTACTTCTATAGTACCAGAAAAGCTAGCCTGAGTCATGCAAAAACAAATGGAAGACCAATAAATAAATAAATATAAGAAAAAGCAGCAGAAATTTTAATTTTAAGTTATATTCAGACTTTTCATTGAATACTTAATACAAACCAGGCTGGCTTATTCTTGAAATTTAGAACACCTTGTAAAGAATAGACCACGTATCAAACAGCAGATAGAAACACCTTGCTTGCTTTTGTTTGTTTTGTTTTGCTTGTTTGAGACAGGATTCTATCTACAGCTGTTTGAAACCTTCTATGTAAAATAGGCTGCCACTAAACTTAGAGACTATCAACCCTCTGCCTTCCTGTTGCAGTCAAGGGTGAGTACAGGAGTAGAGGAGGGAGCTAGACTGTGATTGTGATATAATGCCTTTTACACACACACACACACACACATAAATATACATATACATGTACATATACACTACATACACACATATGTATGTATGTGTATATGTAGATTTCTTCCTGCAAATTGAGGACATCCTGAGTTTCATTAAAATAAGAGACTATACCATTTCTTTTTTGGTATTTTGTGTTTGTTTGCTAGTTTTGCATTATTTATTTATTTATTTATTTATTTAATATATAGAGTACACTGTGCCTGTCTTCAGACACTCCTGAAGAGGGCATCAGATTCCTCATGAAAGGTTGTGAGCCACCATGTAGTTACTGGGAATTAAACACAGTACCTCTGGAAGAACATTCAATGTTCTTAAGCACTGAGCAATCACTCCAGCCCCTTGTTTTGCCTTCTTAAAAGACATATATAATATCTGACTATCTTGATACTCACAGTCTCCCTCTGCCCCTCTGTCACTGGGAATAAAAGTCCACCAAAGAATCCCGGGCTTAAAGTGACTTAAATACCAGTACTCAACACACTCAAGTATGTCACATCTGACACTCCAGTATAGAGTGCCTAGAATTCAAGGTCACCCTGACATTCTTAGTGAGACTGTCTCAAAAAACAAAACCAAAACTAAATAAAACTAAAACGTTCCAAAGAAACCATTATGACCTAATTAATAATTAGATGTAATTGAGAACACACTTGGACATTCTGGTTAAGCAGCCCTCAGGTGGATATGGCAGGAGAATCTTTGTGAGTTTAAGGCCTGGAAATTTTTTTTTTTAATTTATATTCCAACCATTGACCCTTCCCACAGTTCCTCATATAATTTCTACTCCCCCTTTCCTCCAAGAGGGTGCTTTCCTCCTCCCCAACCCTTCTGGCATCCCCCTTCTCTAGGGCCCCAAGTCTTTCCCACTGAAGCTAGAACAGGAAGTCCTCTTCTATATATGTGCTGGGTGCTTTGGATCAGACTGTGTATGCTGCCAGGTTGAGTGGATCACTCTCTGGCAGCTCCCAGGCATCCGGGTTCATTGAGACTTACTATGGGGTTGCACTCCCCTTCAGCTTCTCCAAACCTTCCCCTAATTCAAATCTAGAAAAAAAAAACTAGAATGAACAGGAAGCACTTAAAGAAATGTTCAGAGGGAAATGCAAATCAAAATGACCTTAAGTCCACCTTACAAGATCCAAAATGGCTAAAATTAAAAACTTCCAGTGACTTCACACGTTGGTGAGGATGTGAAGAAAGAGAAGACTCCTCCATTTCTGGTGGGATTACAAACCGGTGCAACCACTCTGGAAATCTATGTGGTTGTTCCTCAGAAAATTGAAAACACTTTTACCTGACAAGCCAGGTATACCATTCCTAGTTATATACCCAGAAGTTACCCACTATACCCAAAGGACACTTGTTCCTCTATGTTCCTAGCAGTCATATTTGTAATAGTCAGAAGCTGGAAACAGCACAGAAAGCACTGAACTGAAGAATGGATACAGAAAATGCAGTTCATTTACACAAGGGAATACAATCTGGATAATAAAAACTGAGGACATCAAGAATTTTGCAGGCAAATGGAAGGAACTAGAAAACATTATCTTGAGTGAGGTAATGAATACTCAAAATGATATGCATGGTATGTACTAACTTGTAATTTCATATAAGCCAAAATATATAGAATATCTAGGATACAGGCCAGGCAATCTTACTTAGCAAGAAATCATCTTAAAAAAGAAGAACCACCAAGTAATACATTATATGAACACACTTTTAAGTGAGGACCAGGCTCGCGTAGGTTACATGAGATGAGAATCCTCATGCAGCTGAGGTACTTACTTGATTTGAACAATGGAGACAGATTCAGGCAGGGAAAGACTAACTACAGCCTTCAAGAGACTGTGTCTCTGTCTGCTTTGACTCTTTATATAGTTTTCAGCTGAACACTCCCTTTGTAGCCACACCCTCCCAGCCAAAGGTTCAATAGTCAAGTCTCTACCTACTTGCTCATTTTCAGATTTGGATGCAGTAGGTAAATTGGATCAGATCCATACACAGGAAGACTCTTAGGCTAGAGATGGAGAGTCAAGAACTGATGTATTGAAGTAAAGTGGTTTGCATCATGCCTTTCATCACAGCAAATGTAAGCAGAGACAGGCAAATCTGTGAGTTCAAGACCACTCTTAGACTCTAAGCATATAGCACTTACCCAAACTCATTGTGACTCTATATTGAGGTCAACAACCAGGACATGACCTTCTGTCTTCTGCCCACACAATTCATAGCATCTTAGTCTGAGGCCTGTGAGTATCAGCGTGGCATGGCTGGAAACCACAGCAATGGCTGTACAAGGCCAACATGTGAGAAGGCCTCTTGCATCCCCCATAAGTCTCGTCCTTATCTCAGTCCCAGCCGAGTGATTCCTGTGTTTCATCCTCCATGCTCCATTTCTTCATGGAAAATGATATGGAAATGACCAAGGTGCTTGTTCTTATTCTTCTCTCCTGTGTAGTGTTTCCCAAAACCCATTTGTGTTCAATACCTTCTTCTTTGATTTATGACACTGGGTTCACCACACAGCCCCAACTGGTCTGAAAATCTAGAGCATTCTGTCTTTGTGTGCAAAGTCCAGAGCTACCACAGAAAGAAAGATAAAGGAGAAAGGGGGAGGAGGGAAAGCAATGCAAGCTGAACCATTCAGTGGCATGTCTCTCTCACATTCAATCTTTCAGGGTACTCTTAGGTAGCCACATGGCTCTAGAGCTGCTTGGGGAAATTTAAATGTCTTGGATCACTTTTAAATTTCAGACACAGTTTGGATGTGCATCCACTTATCTGTGAGTGCATATCATGTGTGTTCTTTTGCAATTGGGTTTCCTCACTTAGGATGATATCCTCCCGATCCATTCATTGGCCTAAGAATATCATGAATTCATTGTTTTTAATGGGTGAGCAGTAGTCCATTGTGTAAATGTATAACATTTTCTGTATCCATTCCTCTGTTGAGGGACATCTGGCTTTTTCCAGGCTTCTTTCTATTATAAATAAGACTACTATGAACATAGTTGAGCATGTGTCCTTGTTACAAGTTGGAGCATCTTCTGAGTATATGCCCAGAAGGGGTATTGCTGGATCTTCCAGTAGAACTATGTCCAATTTTCTGAGGAACCACCAAAATGATTTCCAGAGTGTTTGTACCCACTTGCAATGCCACCAGCAAGAGTGTTACTCTTTTTCCACATCTTCACCAGCATCTGCTGTCAGTTGAGTTTTTGATCTTAGACATTCTGACTGGTGTGAGGTGGAATCTCAGTGTTGTCTTGATTTGCATTTCCCTGATGATTAAGGGTGTTGAAAATTTTCTTCAGGTGTTTCTCAGCCATTCCGTATTCTTCAGGTGAGAATTCTTTGTTTCGTTCTGTTCCCCATTTTTTTAATAGGGTTATTTATTTATTTTCGGAGTCCAATTTCCTAAGTTCTTTATATATATTGGCTATTATCCCCCTATGGGATTTAGGACTGGTTAAGAACTTTTCCCAATTTGTTCATTGCCTTTTTGTCTAATTGACAGTATCCTTTGCCTTACTGATGCTTTGCAATTTTATGAGGTCCCATTTGTCGATCCTTGATCTTACAGCACAAGCCATTTCTGTTGTGTTCAGAAATTTTTCCCCTGTGCCCATATCTTCAAGGCTCTTACCTACTTTCTCTTCTATAAGTTTCAGTGTCTTTGATTTTATGTGGAGTTCCTTAATCCACTTAGACTTAAGATTTGTACACGGAGATAAGAATGGATCAATTCACATTCTTATACATGCTAACCACCAGTTGAGTCAGTGCCATTTGTTGAAAATGCTGTCTTCTTTCCACTGAATGGTTTTAGCTCCTTTGTACAAGATCAAGTGACCAGAGGTGTATGGGTTCATTTTTGGGCCTTCAATTCTATTCCATTGATCTACTTTTCTATCACTTTACCAGTACTATGCTGTTTTTATCATAATTACTCTGTAGTTCAGGTTAAGGTCCGGGATGGTAATTCTACCAGAGGTTCTTTTACTGTTGAGAACAGTTTTTGCTATCCTAGGTTTTTTGTTATTCCAGATGAATTTACAAATTGCCCTTTCTAACTCTGTGAAGAACTGAGTGGGAATTTTGATGGTGATTGCATTGAATCTGTAGATTGCTTTTTGCAAGATAGCCTTTTTTACTATATTAATCCTGCCAATCCAAGATCATGGGAGATATTTTTATCTTCTGAGATCTTCTTTGATTTCTATCTTCAGAGACTTGATGTTCATACCATGGTCTTTCACTTTCTTAGTTAGAGTCACACCAAGGTATTTTATATTATTTGTGACTATTGTGAAGGGTGTTGTTTCCCTAATTTCTGTCTCAGCCTATTTAGCCTTTGTGTAGAGAAAGGCCATTGATTTGTTTGAGTTAATTTTATATCCAGCTCCTTCACTGAAGCTTTTAATCAGATTTAGGAGTTCTCTGGTGTTATTTTTAGGGTCGCTCACAGTAGTATAATATCATCTGCAAATAGTGATGTTTTGATTACTTCCTATCCAATTTGTATCCCCTTGATCACCTTTTGTTGTCTAATTGCTCTAGCTAGGACTTCAAGTACTATATTGATTAGTTAGGGAGAGAGTGGGCAACCTTGTCTAGTTCCTCCCTGGTTGTAGTGCCATTGCTTCCCACTTCTCTCCATTTACTTTGATGTTGGCTAATAGTTTGCTGTATATCGCTTTTATTATGTTTAGATATGGGTCTTGAATTGCTAATCTTTCTAAGACTTTTATCACAAATGGGTGTTGGATTTTGTCAAATGTTTTCTCAGCATCTAATGAGATGATCATGTGTTTTTCGTCTTTGAATTTGTATATAGTGGATTATGTTGTCTAATTGTTAACAAAATCCACTATAAATTGATGGATTTCCATAAATTGAACCATCCTTGCATTTCTGGGATGAAGCCGGCTTGGTCAAGATGGATGATCATTTTCATGTGTTCTTGGATTCAGTTTTCAAGAATTTCATTGAGTATTTTTGCATCAATATTCATAAGGGAAATTGGTCTGAAGTTCTCTTTCTTTGTTGGGTCTTTGGGTGGTTTAGTTATCAGAGTAATTGTACCTTCATAGAATGAATTACAGAGAGTACCTTCTGTTTCTACTTTGTGGAAAAAGTTTGAGGAGTATTGAAATTAGGTCTTCTTTGGAGGTCTGAGAGAACTCTGCACTAAAACCATTTGGTCTTGGGCTTTTTCTGTTTGGGAGACTATTAATGACTGTTTCTATTTCTTTAGTGGATATGGGATTGCTTAGATTGTTAATCTGATCCTGATTTAACCTTGGTACCTGGTATCTGTCTAGAAAATTGTCCATTTCAAACAGGTTTTCCAGTTGTGTTGAGTATAGGCTTTTCTAGTAGGATCTGACACATTTTTTGGATTTCCTTAGATTCTGTTGATATTTCTCCCTTTTCATTTCGGATTTTGTTAATTATGATACTGTCCATGTTCCCTCTAGTTAGTCTGATTTGTGCTTATCTATCTTGATTTTCTTAAAGAACCAGCCCCTGGTTTGTTTGATTCTGAGTATATTTCTTTTTGTTTCTATTTGGTTCATTTCAGCCCTGAGTTTGATTATTTCCTGTTGTCTACTCCTCTTTTTTGAATTTGCTTCCTTTTGTCCTAGGGCTTTTATGTGTGCTATTAAGCTGCTCGTGTATGCTCTCTCCAGATTCTTCTTGGAGGCACTCAGTGCTATGAGTTTTACTCTTAGGACAGCTTTCATTCTGTCCCATAATTTTGGGTATGTTGTGTCTTCATTTTCATTAAGTTCTGAAAAGGCTTTAATTTCTTTCTTTCTTTTTTCTTTGACCAAGTTATCATTGAGTAGAGTTTTGTTCAGTTTCCACGTGAATGTTGGGTATTAGTCAGGGTTCTCTAGAGTCACAGAACTTATGGATAGTCTCTAGATAGTAAAGGAATTTATTGATGACTTACAGTTGGCAGCCCAATTCCCAACAATGGTTTAGTTGCAGCTGTGAATGGAAGTCCAAGGATCTAGCAGTTACTCAGTCTCATGCAGCAAGCAGGCGAAGGAGTAAGAGCTAGACTCCCTCCTTCCAATGTCCTTATATTGTCTCCAGCAGAAGGTGTAGCCCAGATTAAAGGTGTGTTCCTTGAACTCGGAGATGTAATCTTCTGGAATCCATAGCCACTATGGCTCAAGATCTCCATACCAAAATCCAGATAAGGATCTCCAAGCCTCCAGATAAGGGTCAACTGGTGAGCCTTCCAATTCTGGGTTGTAGTTCATTCCAAATATAGTTAAGTTGACAACCAGGAATAGCCACTACAGTTGGCTTTCTATTATTTATGTTGTTATTGAAGATCAGCCTTAGTCCGTGGTGATCTGATCGGCTGCATGGGATCATTTCAATATTTTTGTATTTTTGAGGCCTGTTTTGTGACCGATTATATGGCCAACTTTGGAAAAGGTATCATGACATGCTGAGAAAAGGGTATTTTCTTTTGTTTTAGGATAAAATGTTCTATAGATATCAGTTAAATCCATTTGTTTAATAACTTCTGTTAGTTTCACAGTGTCTCATTTTGTATCTGTTGAGATTTGCTTTTTGACCAAGTATGTGGTTAATTTTGGAGAAAGTTGTTGAGTGCTGAGAAGCATGTATATTCTTTGGTGTTTCAATGAAATGTTGTATAGTATTTGTTATGTCCATTTGGTTTACAATATCTGTTAGCTCCTGTATTTTTGTTTTTTTGTTAACATCTTTTATCCTCCTGTTGTAATTGTCATCTTGGAGGCTCACTCTTTCACTCTGCTAACTTAGTTCTAGTCCTAGATGCTTCTAGACTCTGTACAATCTCATTTATATCTAGAATGTTTTCAGCCTTTGAAGTATTCTACTGAACAAGCTTAGCCTTTCTTATACTTTCTGAACTGTGTCTGACTGGTTCAACTCATCTTTTCTTCTTCAAACTCTGCCTGAGCTGATTGATTCAATCTGACTTCTCTGGTCTTTTGACTGCATATTTCTCATACTAACTTTAAAAATATATTTTAAACTCATTATCCTTTTCATTCTCTTGCTCATTGTGTTTTCCCATGTGTGTAGCTTGTTTACTCTCTGGAAATTGTCTCTGTAGAATTCTTTCAACATAAGTGCTTGCTCTGTCTGTCTTTACTGCCCCTCAAGTAATTTCTCTCTCCTCTTTCTGTTCAAGATGGTTGGACATCTTTCTTTGATTTGTCACTTTGTCTGCCACTCAATTAGACATTACTTTCAAATATGGGTGCTTCATTCTACAACAAACTAACTTTACCTTAATTATTTTGGTATTAAAGTTGTTTACTACAGGTGTATCCACATTCTATCCAAGAGATTAAAGGTGTGTGTTAAGTGCTTGGTCTTACCACATATAGAATTTTTTTTCTGTAAATAGCACAGTATCAGGTTTCACTGTCTGATCAGCTATTCTGAAATATTTTGTTGTTTAATTTGGGGCTGAATGGCATATTTGGCAGTGCGAGTGAGGCAACTCCTGTAGAGGTGAGGAATTGTTTGAACTCTGAAAAGTAGACAGGAGCAGATTGGATGCAACTCACAGCAGAGTATTTTATACCAGCTAGCTTGGGCAGTCCCAGTATACCACAGACATACAGGAAGGTTTTGGTAGTGGTGGGTCCCCGAATATGGTGTGTGTGTGTGTGTGTGTGTGTGTGTGTGTGTGTGTGTGTGTGTGTATGTGTGTATGAGAGAGGGAGAGGGAGAAGGAAGAGGGAGAGGGAGAGGGAGAGGAAGAGGGAGATGGAGAGGGAGAGAAACTGTAATTGAGGATATTCCATTGTTATTCCAGTGTGAATTGAATCATGGAGATGCATCCTTCCTCTCTGGATTGCTATGGTGACATGAGTTGTATTGTAGTAGAGAGAACTGTACAACTTTGTTCTAACTTCATGCATATTTTGAGGGTTTTGAGGCAGTCTGAGTCAGTTGCAGTGTTGGGAGTAGAGGAGATTGACTGTGTTGTCTGGGCCACACTGAGGTCCATGACCTATTGGGATCAATTCAAATAAAGCTATTTTGAAAATTTATCCTATATGTTTCCCTTGCTCATTGTAACACTTTTCTTGTATTGCTCTCCAATGGCTTGTATCTAAACAACTGTGAAACTAATGTTTTTGATGTCAATTTACCTCCTATGAATCAAATTTTCCGGATATATGGGGATTGCTATCCATGATAACACCAAATTTCTATGGGAACAAAAGATGATAGACTCAACAGTATCAGAGAAAGATTCAATAGAGCAAAGAAGAGAGTGTTCCTGCTTCTTTTACATTTTAATTTACTTTTCAAAAATTCTCTCCTGTATCGCACATGGGACTTGAGCTCCTCATTCACCAACTTTGTCTCAATGAGTGCTGGACTACCTTACCCATCATTCACCTCAAATGTTTATGGGGCCATATTCTTCATAGATCATCTTGTAGTAAAAGAACACTAGTGGATATCAAATATCTCTCTCCTTCTCTACAGCCTTTGCTCTGTCCAAACCTGGGTTGTCACTATTCATTTGTGATTTCTGTCTGTGCTTTGGTAACATTTTGCTAAACTGACCTCTGTACTCCTTTTGTAGCCATGACCAGTAGCAATAAATCAAAGAATTCATACTTTAAAAAAAATTTTCATTGGTATGTTTATGAACATATAGTCTGGTGGCTCCGCTGATTCAACGTCACTTTTGTTATCTGGTGTCCATGAAACAGTTCCTTTCAGGAACTACTCAATGGGGATGTCCTAGACAGAAGTGAGAGCTGGTATAGGACACTTGAGTTAGATTCCCCTTGAGGTTGATCTCTACTAGATATCAGAATTTGATATTATCTACATCACATGCATATTCACAGACTGTATTTATCAGGTAGAAAAAAATGAAACCACATAAACTTTCCTGCATGTGTCTGAGAGTTTTCCTTCACTTACTCTTTTGTATCCTATCTCCACAGTATCAGTGGAGACCAGAAAAGCATACTGCCTTACCTGTCATTGGCAGTATAGAATGCTGTATTCAATCTATGAATGCTTATATGTGATACAGGGGTCGTTGAAACAGTAGACATGCTCTTTAATTATGAACCATCCCTCAGCACCAACTCTATCTCCATATGTCTGTTGAGACAATGTTTTACTATGGAGTCCTGGCTTCTCTGCAATGTGCTTTGATGACCAGGCTGCATAAGATGTTACAGTAATCTGCTGTCCTCTGCTTCTGTTTTGCTGAGGTTAAGGGCATTGGTCACCATGCCTGACCACATATTTTTCCCTACCATCAAAGTAGGGAAAAACTTTTATATGTTATCTATTGCAGGTCAGGTCACATAGAAGAAATGGTTCTAAGGAAGTGAAGTCACTTTCATGGGCATGCCATTAATGTCTTTTGCACTCTTTGAAAATCAAACTGGTGGTTCCTCCAAAATTTGCAAATAATTCTGCCTGAAGATCAATGCTGCAATACTCTTCTGGGCAGTAGGCATGGGGCAATAAAAGGAGTAGGAGAAAACCCTCACCCCACCAGAGTTCCGGTACTCTGGCCTTGAAAATGCAGAAGACTGCAATATGTTTTCCACACTGCCCCATGTTGGTGTCTGGTTGTGGGAAGCTAGGGATCCAGGCTGCAGGTGGTGGACAAGGGGCAGTCCTAGGTCTCTGGGCCTCACTGAGGCCAGAGATAACAGGTTCTCACTCTCAGGCATCCCAGTCACACACATTTTTAGAAAGAGAGAGAAGAGATAGAGTGTGAGAAAAGAGATAGAGAGAAGAGAGGGGGAGAACCCAGCATGTCTACTTAACTAAATTATGTAGATAGAATAGAAACCAGAGCTCTGTAGAGAGAGAATCAGGGTTACTGGTTCTCAGGAATAATTTCCAATTGGCTGCATCTTTAGAATTACTGCCTAGGAAAAATAGATACAAGCCATCCTCCTGCCTCAGCCTTTTGAGTAGATAACAAGCTGAGAGGATAAAGCTTCCAATTCACCTACATATTCCAGAAGAGAATGTGCTTTTGTGACAATATGGTTGCCACACATTTTCAGAGGATATTTGAGGAGGTTTTGAGTGCATATCTAGTGTCAGGAGCAGAGTAAAGCCAATGTGCCACACACTCAGAGCCATGTATATCACCTGTGAAGAAAACTCAGCCAGGTGTTGGCTCACAACAGCTAGCCTCCTGGGTAGGATGTTGAGGCTGGAGGATTGTTGCTAATTGGAGTATCAGATTACTACAGTTAGAGTGAAAGACTCTTCCTCAAAAATAAATTTAAAAACTAAACTACTACTAACTAAAGAACAAATAAAACTCAGTGAATCAAACTGGTTTAGTTAATGGGCTTATAACTATCAGGCCACTCTCAGGTTTTTGGCTTTACCAAAAGGAACAATTTCAGTCTAGGTAATGAAAAATATCTTATACAGACTGGTGTCAAACACATTTGGGATCTCCCAGCTTCTTCCTGTGGTGTGATAGGGTTAAAGTGCGAGATGTAAACACTAGGTTCTCTGCTTGCTTGCTTTCTTGCCTGCCTGCCTTCCTTCCTTCCTTCCGTCCTTCCTTCCTTCCTTCCTTCCTTCCTTCCTTCTTTCTTTTTCCTTTCTTTCTTTTTTTCTTTTTTTTCTTTCTTCCTTCCTTCCTTTCTTTCTTTCTTTCTTTCTTTCTTTCTTTCTTTCTTTCTTTCTTTCTTTCCTTCCTTCCTTCCTTCTTCCTTCCTTCCTTCCTTCCTTCTTTCTTCCTTGCTTGCTTGCTTGCTTGCTTGCTTGGTTTTTCGAGACAGGGTTTCTTTGTATAGCCCTGGCTGTCTGGAACTCACTCTGTAGACCAGGCTGGCCTGGAACTCTGAAATCTGCCTACTTCTGCCTCCCAAGGGCTAGGATTAAAGGCATGCACCACCACTGCCTGGCTCTCTTTTCTTTTTTAGAAATTCGTTTGTTTGTTTTGAGTTATTGTGTTCCTTTGTAGCTGAGACTTGACTTGAACTCCCTAGAGATGGCATGCAGGCCTTGAACTCAGAGAGATTACTCTGTGACTCACAAGATCTGGTATTAAAGGCCTATAACACAATAACACATCAAGCTCTTTTAGTATTTTGGGGGACATATATGTTTTCCATGCTTATAAGTCAGCAAGGAGAGTAACAGAGCTCCTATGATTGGAGTTGCAAATTGTTATGAGCTGACATATGGAAGCTAGGAATACAACGTTCTTCCTGTGGAAGAGTAGCTCTTCTTGAAACTACTGAGGCATTCATAAAGACTCTAAACAGATTTGAACTCATCTCCTCCAATGATTTACTCAAAGGCAAATCTGGGACAGAAATCAAATCAAATAAAGATAGGAGAGAGAGAGACAGAGACAGAGACAGAGACAGAGACAGAGAATGAGGGAGACAGACAAAGAAAGGGATAGAGACAGAGAGAAAAACAAACAGAGAAAGAGATGTATTTGGTGTTTTAACACTGACTTGGTGAATGGTTCTTCATTTATGGGTCCTCACTTGCCTGCCAAAAGATCTAATCATACTGGGCACACCCTATCTCCTACTACCAAGTCAATCCTGTTACTGAGACCTACCTCTTAGCTCAGGCTATATAATAGTTTCAGAGAGACCTGAGAAATAGGCTGAAAATAATATGGAAGAATAAAAAGTCCCAGGGCTCAAAGTTTGAGAAGTATCCTGGATGGGCTTGGGACCATAGACGACAGTTCAATACATTCCCTCATGAAGATCTGATTCACTCAACTATGTCAAAATAAGATTAAGTGGGTGGAGAGTTCATAATCCTATCAGATGGTAACTTTGGCCTGAGAGGTGTGGCTAAAAAATGGAGGTTTGAGGGAGAAGGAGTATATAAGGACTCAAATGGCTCCACAAGACACTCTGAGCCTTGGAGTGTGGTGTGACTTCCTGACCTTGCTGAGATTGGAGCTTCTGAGAGCTGTGTCCAAAGCAGGTAAGTCATTTATGCCCATCAGGACACCCCATCTGACATTGCCTGATCTGACATTTGATCTTAATGTTCTTTGTGTGTTTGTTTCCTGTGCTTGCTTGCTATTGTGTTGTTATTTTGAAGCAGCCAACCTCATTTAGCCCAGGATAGCAAGAAATCTGTATGTAGCCAAGTGTCATGAAACACTGAATGCTCAGCCTCTACCTTCTGAGATCTGAGGCTATCCTGCCCTGCTTGTTTATTGGCTAAGGAGGCAATATTCAAGACTCTGGCACACTGGACAATCACCATATATCCTCACCTACTGTCCTTTCAAAAATTTTAATTCAAAGTGATATAGATTTATAAGTGTCAAGGAAGAAACTTCTATAGGGCTGAAAAATTCGGTATGATTTCAAGCAAAGCATCAAATTGACAATCTGAAGCATTCATTCTCTTGTTTAATTGATTGATTGATTTTACTTTCTAAATCCAGCTCACTAAGCCCTCCCTTAAACTTCTCCCACTCTCCTAGCCTTCTGGTCTGAGTGAGTGGGCCCTTCATGGATCTCTCCCCACCCTGGTACATTAAGTCTGCAAGATTATGTGCTTCCTCCCCTGCTGTGGTCCCACATGGAAGAGCAACTACAAGAATATATTACACGTACAGGCAACTGCTTTTGGCATAGACCACTTAAGTATATGTGTGGGCCTATGTGAAACCAAGCTGCATTAAAGCTACATATGCATGGGTAACACTATGTCCTGTCTCTGTATGCTCTTTTGAGTGTAGCTCAGTCTCTGAGAGCCCCAAGGGTCTATGTTACTTGAAAGTTTCAGTCTTCCTGTAGAGTTCCTACTCCCTTCCATGCCTGCAGACCTACCCCCTATTCCATAGGAGTCCTCAAGCTCCATTCACTTTTTGTCTATGGGTCTCTGAGTCAGCTTCAGGATGGAGCCTCTCAGAATAGGTATTCTAACTTCATGTCTGGAAGTATAACAGAGTATCATTAATTTTAGGAATTGGTGTTTGTCCATGAGGATGGTCTCATGTTGGAGCCATTATTATTTGGCTGTTCCTTTAGTCTCTGTTCAATCAGCCTCTTATGATTATTATATCTTCCTTCTATGTGATATTCAAGCATTCTCACTTGTCCTTCCTTCTGGTTAGTTTCATTGTGTCTTCATGGGTATCCTGTATTTTGAGGCTAATATCCACTTATTAGTGAGGATATACCATGCATGTCCTTTCTGGATTTATCATCTTACTTAGCATGATATTCTCCTATTCCATTCATTTGCCTGCACAATTTATACTGTCTTTGATTTTAATAATATTCCATTGTGGAGATGTAACCCATTTACTTTACCAGTCTTCATCTGTGACCATCTCTGGTTGTTTCCCGTTTGGGGCTATTAACAGAAAGCTTCTATGAACATAGTTGAACAAGTGTTTTTGTGCCATGGATGAGCATCTTTGAGGTCACTAGAGAATGTAGGTTCCTTTGGGATAGAACTCTGCTCATGGCAGCTTAACTTGTCGCAGAGAACTCCATCAAGTGGAGAAGATGAGTGGCTTATATGTATAGTTCAGGATCTACAAGTCTGTTTAAGGTGGAAGTAGAGGTGGCAAGAGAATTGGGGTCCTCTGAGATAGCAGGCTGCTCAAGGTAGCTTGACTTTCCCCAAAAGACTAGGTGAACAGGGAAGGCAGGAGAGGGAATGGATGCATACCTGTATAGTTTGTGATCCACAGGTCTGCTGAAGGTGGTAGGAGATTGAATATCCAGAGGGAATTCAGGGTGCTTTGGGCAGATTATAATGCCTGGGAGGACTCAATGAGGAGGGAAGATGGTGGGAGGAAGCTTACCTGAAGGGTTCAGGTTACCCTGTTCTGATGAAGTTGGGAGGAAAGGTGATGGAAGGATGAAGGACCTCTTCAAATAGCAGGCTGTTCAGGACCTCAATGCATTCTACCTCTTAAAGAAAGATTAGAGCTCAGCATGGCTCCTGCTTCTAAATCTCATAGAAGTAAAATTTGTGTCTGTTTGATACAATATATTGCTACATTGGTTGTAGAAAAAGCACAATTGTTTCCCACAAAAGTGTCAAAATCAAGCGTGAGTCTTCTGTTACAGAGTAGATTAGGACTCACAGAATATCAGGGAAAAGCTGTTGAAATGGGTCCTTATATATTACCAGGAGGACCTTGAAGGATCTTTGGCAATGAGAAAGATAAAGATATCTGAATAACAAGGTTTTCAATGTCACCAGACCAGTGATTGGACCACATCATGGTTTATGTAATTGGGAAGGGGGGGGGGGTAAGAGGCTTGCTAAAAGTGTTTTAGATGAAATATTTGTTCCTTTGGTTATTCCCTTATCATCTGCATATCTAAAAGCTACAATGAGCTTCAAGGACCCACCAACACTCCAGCAGCTGGCAAGAAGAAGCCTGCTGAAAGATGAAGCCTTGACCATCTCTGCTCTGCCGAACCTGCCTGTGCAACTCTTCCCACCACTCTTCAAGGATGCATTCACCAGCAGACATCCTAACATACTAAGGCAGATGGTGGCAGCATGGCCTTTCCCAACCCTTCCTGTGGGAGCCCTGATGGAGATTCCTGACCTGGAGACCCTTAAAGCTGTGCTTGATGGCCTTGATTTGCTAATGTCACAAAAGGATCGACCTAGGTATGTGAGTCCAAGGTAGCATGGAGGGATGTGTGTGGATGAGAGCAAGTGAATAGAGGTCCAAGTTGAATCAGAGGCTTCTGTTTATAGGGGTCAGTATCTTCTAGAATGGAAACAAAGAAACAGGACTGTGGTTTATGTAGAACAGCTGAGAACAGAGGTAGTCTGTATGCAATGAGTCTGTCCCTGCCTCTACCCCAGCCACTATAGAAATGTAAGATTTCTCTGTTAAATGAAGTGAATTAAGGGAATTTGAATCATGGGTCCTGCAGATTACACATTGTGTCTCCTGTCCTATGAATGTCCTTCTACTTTACCCACAGCAGGTGGAACCTACAAGTGCTTGATTTACGAGATGCCCACCAGGACTTCTGGGATGGTTGGGCTGGATTACTTCATGAAGTCTGCTCTCAAGATGTCTTTGGCAAGAACCAACCAGTGGGAAATCATCCCATCCTAGGGGAGAAACAGACCGTGACTATAAAAATGAATCTTTCCCTCATGTCCCGCCGTCCCTCCAAATACCTAAAATATTTGTATCGGTGGGCCAAGGAGAGAAAAAATGGGATACAGGTGATCTGTGAGAAGCTGGAGTTTGGGGCCATTCCTGCCTATGACCCACTGAATATTTTGAAGGTTTTTGATGCAGCCTCAATCCAGGAATTGGCGATAAACACACGCTGGGATATATATACCCTTGCATCACTAGCCCCTGGCGTGGGCCGGATGAAAAACCTCCAGAAACTCCTTTTCAAGGAAATCTGCATACCTTGGGATAGGCCTTGGGACGTAGAGAAGGAAGCCCTTATTCTTACAGAGATCTTTTCCCAGTTCTCCAAACTGCATAAACTCCAGCATCTCTATTTGAATGATGTCTACTTTCTGACTGAACGCCTGGACCAAATGCTCAGGTAAGAAAGAAGAGAGAGCTTTATCCAAGGGTGAGCAAAGTATTTTGTTGTTGTTTTGTTTTACATCAAATATGAGATTATATAGTCGCTCACAGCCAGTGTTAAATTTATATAGATGTGAGCTTAGCATAACTGATATAGTACTTTATGCTATTGTTGTATCCTGACTTAGTAAAACCAGACTGTCATGTATGTGCCCATGTTTTAAAAAAAGGTTTCTTGAGAAATCCTGATGATGGGAAAATTGATCTGTAGAATATATGTGATGTTACACCACATGTCCTCCTGTCAAGTCTGTCCTCAGATCTATATGAACAGTTTCCATTTGCCTCTGACTTCCCATGGGTCAAAGGAAATTTGAGCACAGGAAGGGATTGCATAGATGGGAAGCAAGTGAATTACGGTGTTTCATAAGGAAACTTTATGAACAGAACACAGTCTCTGTGTGGAAGCTTGAACACATTGAGATAAATAATGGCAGAGCTGGGGGTGGTTCTGAGTGCTTCCCAGTTGATCCTTCTGGGTTCTTCTGTTTATATCACCTGTCCCCAAATATGTTTTGTGCTTACCAGTTTAGAGGGACCTGCAGAGGTGAGGCAGTAGCAGACAGTGACTAAAAATGTCCTACCTTGAAGAGCATGAGAGGATTTGTTAGCTCCTCATCAGGGAGCAACTTGGCCTTGACCCTTATAATGGTCTGAGAATGACCTTGGGCTAAGGAGGTTCTGCAACCTTGAAGTCACAGCCTTTTCTCTGCCACTATTGAACTTGAGTGAGGTAAAGTCCTTTATCTCTTTCTCTCTCTCTTTTCCTCTTTAGGTGCTTTGAGAGTCCATTAGAGACCCTTGCTATTACTCACTGCACACTGTCAGAATCAGATATGAGGTATCTGTCCCAGTGTCCAAGCACCCACCAGCTCAAACACCTGGACCTCAGTGGTGTCACCTTCATTTTAAGCCATCCATTCCTAGGAAGCCTGCTAGAAAGACTGACAGCTACTCTGCAGACATTAAAATTGAAAGGCTGTATGCTCATGGACTGGCAAATCAGTGACCTCCTGCCTGTGCTGAGCCAGTGTTCCCAGCTCACTGAAGTCGATTTTGTGAAGAACTTCTTGTCCATGGACAGCCTGAAGAAGCTGCTGCAGCATACTGCCAACCTCACAAAGCTGACCCTGGAGAAGTACCCTGCCCCTAATGAAGTCTATGATGACAGTGATGGTGTTATTCCAGACAGATTTGTGCAACTTTGTTCTGAGCTTATGGACACACTCAAGGGTGTAAGGCAGCCAAAGCAGGTCTACTTTGTGAGTAAGATGTGTTTATATTGTCGGAATTTCTGTATCTATAGTTTTGTTGGCAATATATAAGGTGAGGTCATTGCTAGGCTCTGACAAATGGAAGGCAGGTCTCAAGTGACTCATTAGAGGCATAGAACATATGTATTCAAGCATTTTTGGATGTACTTTGGAAAGATAATTATTTCATTTTCTTTGAATGTCAGTCAAATTCTTCTGATTTGAGGTAGTTGTGTTGAGATGGAAAACCATGAGCTTATTTTCAGCCTGATGTCTACAGTAAAGACCCACCCTTGAACAGCAACTACATCTGAAAACTGTAGGGCTGCATCCCAGCACTTTCAGAGTACGAGGGACCATAGAAGTAGGGAAGGGGATAAAGAGAGAGGACATTATAAAGAGCATAATGGACATGAGTAGGAGGGCATTGTTTCATTATCCCTGTGGATGGCATCCACCATTTGGCTCTGCCATTAACTCTGCTCTACAGTATGTGGACATATTTTTATGAAGTATAAGCCTGCCTGACTGAATCTTGGAGTATTTTCGTATTAGACTGTTATTGTAGCCGCCTGTGGCTATGTGAACTGGGTTCCCATGAAAGGTGAGCTGGGGCTAATAGAAATCAGACATGAGAAAAGTATGAGGTCAAGACAAACTTTTCTGTTCAAAGCCTCTGAAGGTTACTGAGACTCTGTGCTTATAAAGAGGTAGGCCCTTCCCCTGCCAGCTCATTCTTGGTGCCTGGAGCCAGCCCGTAGGCGATCTACAGGGTGTGTCCCTGGAATGTCTCAAGGACCTTTCAGCAGGAAGCAGAGTCTTGGAGAAGAGCAAATAGAGCCATCAAGGTCAGAGGGCTCAACCCTAGGTAATCTTCTTAGTGGCAGCAAGGTCAACGTCTGGATCAGCCTGCTTCAAGGCTGAGGGAGGCTACATGTTATCACTATTAAGCTGCAGCTCTTTCTTGGGGGAAGTCCTGCAGCCTGATATTTTCATTTATCACCACCATTAGCATTATAATTTGTCATATGTTCTAATAAATCAGTTTCTATAAGAACATGTTTGTTTGTTTGTTTTTAAGCTGTCAAGTTCTCATAGAACATCATACTTGTGTACTGTGTTTACCCTGACCCAATAATCTCATGTGCCCTTGTTTTTGCCTCTTCTGCTCCCTAGATCTTTCAGACTGTATAATGACACAACATGTTCTTTTCTTGGAGAGACTTTATAATTTTATCCTTCACGAGACCCTACCCGAAATTTTATATATAATCTTTTGAAGATGTGGCTCAGAGGTATACAATGCTTGCTGCTCTTCCTGAGGAGGAGTGTTTGTTTCCCAGAACCCACACCCACCTGTATCTCCAATTCCAAGTGTCTGGTATTTTCTCCTAGTCTCTAGGGACACTTGATTAACCCGAACACACTGAAACACAAAAACTCACATACCTAATTAGAAACAAATGAAAATTAATATTTAAAAATGAAAGTGAATACATCAAAAGAAACATTAAATCCCTTTATATATTGGTCAATGCATTGGAATCTTCTGAGCAAAATTCAAAAATCTAAAGTAGGTCCGCTGGTGATGCACATGTATAATCTTTAGAGTAGAGGATAAGGCTGGAGAATTATGTGCGTTAGTGGTTGAGGGCTATGGCTCCATCTCAGTGATAAATATGTGCTTTGTATTGTTGGGGGAAATAATAAAAAGATCCCCAAGTTCCCTCACTATACCTGGATACACTCTGATGTGGAATCGCTGCAGCCTGCATGGCTAGCCCCATGCAGCAACCAATCCCAGTCTTCCCAGCTCTGCTTCACTTGCTTCAGAGCTGCCAGGTCCTTTTCAGCCATAAGCCACCTGTGGTTAGTGATCCCATTTTGCAGTAACCCAGTACATCAAAACTCTAGAAACATAATTAGTCAGATTTATATACCAATAAATTCTCAATTCAGAAAATGCCCACACAATAATTTCAGAGCCAATTGGTACAAGCTGTCCACCTAGATTAGACAAATTATCCAATTATTCTATCCTTAATGATATTAATACCTACCTGTGTCTATTTAAAGCCATTCAGAATCTGGATCATCTTTTTCTTGCTCTGCCTTTCTTCCTTTTTTCTACATGTCTCCTCAGTCTCCATCTCTCAACTCTTTGCTCCACCCCCCTTTCCCTGTTTAATCACAGGCTTATTGTTGTATTAATACTTAAAGCAATTGATCAGGGAAAATTCTGCTATTCTAGATGAAGATTTTATGGATTCTAGCCATGTCCTTTATGAGGAAGGACAACTTTTAGTACTTTTAGGATGCAGGATTAAATGTTTTACTCTTGAGAAATGGCAGCAGCACATACTCAGCAATCTCTTCCCAGCCCCTGCCATCTTAAATGCCTCTAGAGACAAAAGCCACACAGCTATGTTTTCTTCTTGCTCTCTTTCCCTCTCTTTCTCTGTCTTTACCCACCTATCTTTCTCTCTGTGTGTGTCTGTGTGTGTATCTCTGTATCTCTGGCTGTCTGGAAGTCATTTTGGTGACAAGGCTAGCATCCAAGTTATAAGATTCTCATGCAATCTGCATATAGGGATTAAAGGTGTGTACTACTAGACCTTTCAGAATAGCTGTTGTCTAGCTGTGATAGGATAGGTTTTCTTGGATGGGTAGAAGAGTACCCAGTTAGAGGCAAACAGGATAGGGATGGGAGAAGGAGCTGCAGAGGGGAGACCAGAAAGGTGGACATTTAAAATGTTAATAAATAAAGTAAGCAATAAAGAAAATAAAATTTGATTTTGCAATGGGATATCTTTTTTCTTTATCTATGACAATTTAAAGCTTACTGTGTACACCAGTATATAGCCTGGCATCTATGGTCTATTAGAATCTGTAAGACATCTGGCCAAGGCCTTCTGGTTCTTCCAATCTTAATTGAGTAGTTATATGTAATTCTTATAGGTGTGTCTTGGTGTATTTTTGGCTGTTTTGTCTTCCAGCTTTTAATAGTCTGTCTTTGTTTTGTTTTTTAATTTAGCGATTTTTTTTTATTTATGTGACATTAGGAATTTCTATTTTTGTGTGTGTGTCAATACATATTTTTCACATAGAGTGTACTGCTTCAAATATTTTCCAGGAATTTACTCACTGAGCTCCCAAAACAAACGAGTTAATGTTAACCATATCCTAGTTTTTTTTCTTATTTTCTATTAGATATTTTCTTAATTACATTTAAAATTTTATCCCTTTTCCCCATTTCCCCTCAGAACCCCCCCCCATCCTGTTCCCTCTCCCCCTGCTCACTAAACCACACACTCTTGCTCCACTGTCCTGGGATTCCCAAACACTGGGATATCAAGCCTTCATTAGAGCAAGGGCCTCTTGTCTCATTAATGTCCAATAAGGCCATACACTTCTACATATGCAGCTGGAGCCATGCATTCCTCTTTATGTACTCTTTGGTTGCTGGTTTAGTCCCTGGGAGTTCTGGGGCTACTGGTTGGTTCATATTGTGATTCCTCCTATGGGGCTGCAAACCCTTTAAGCTCCTTAGGTCCTTTCTCTAGCTCTTTAATTGGGGACCATGTACTCAGTTCAATGGATGGCTTTGAACATCCACTTCTGTATTTGTCAGGCACTGTCAGAGCTTCTCAGGAGACAACTGTATCAGGCTCCTGTCTGCAAGTATTTGTTGGCATCCACAGTAATGTCTGGGTTTGATAACTGTATATGGGATTGATCAGGTGGGACAGTGTCTGGATGGCCTTTCCTTCACTTTCTCCTCCAAACTTTGTCTCTGTATCTCCCCCCCATGGGTATTTTGATTCTCCTTTTAAGAAAGACCAAAGTATCAGTACTGTGGTCTTCTTTTTTCTTGAGCTTTATATGGTCTGTGAATTTTATCTTGCGTATTCCACACATCTGGGCAAATATCCACTTACCAGTGAATGCATATCATGTGTGTTCTTTTGTGATTAGGTTGACTCACTAAGGATGATATTTTCTAGTTCCAGCCATTTGCCTAAGAACTTCATAAATTCATCATTTTTAATAGCTGCACTCCATTGTGCAAATGTACCACATTTTCTGTATCCATTCTTCTGTTGAAGGATATCTGTGTTCTTTCCAGCTTCTGGCTATTATAAATAAAGCTGCTATAAAAGTAGTGGGGCATGTGTTCTTACTACATGTTGGAACATCTTTTGGGTGCTTGCCCAGAAGTGGTATAGTTGAATTCTCACGTAGTACTATGTCCAATTTTCTGAGGAACCCCCAAACTGATACCCAGAGTGGTTGTACAAGCTTGCAATCCCACCAACAATGGAGGAGTGTTCCTCTTTCTCTTCATCCTTGTCAGCATCTGCTGTCACCTGAGTTTTTGATCTTAGCCATTCTGACTGGTGTGAGATAGAATCTTAGGGTTGTTTTGATTTGCATTTCCATGATCACTAAGGATGTTGAACCTTGGTATGATTTTGTTGAACACTTTTTCTGGCTATTTGATCTTTGCATACTTTCTTTCTTACATAGTGATTATTCTTAGATTTCATCTTTTCTTTTCTCTTTTTTTCTCTTTTTTAGATTTCATCTTTTCAAAGTGTCCAAATTTCCCAGATATTTTTGTGTCAGGAACTTTCCTTTAAACATTGTATCAGTTTCTTCTATAATATCTTTTATACATGAGATTCTCATGTCCATCTCTTATGCCTTGGCCTCTCAGAAGCTCGTATTAAAATTATATGTGACCATGCTTGCCTTTGCTCCCATTCATCATTTCCTTAACTGTATACATTGTGCTGGGCTAGACTTTTCTGAAACAGCTCTTTCTGACAGAGATACAGGGGTCCTGTCTCTCTTCCAACACAGTTTTAAAGTTGTTCTGAGAAATAGTTTTGGAAAGCCCAATCTGGCTGCAGCCTTTCTAGACAGCCGAAGTTGTGCTTGAGTTTCTGATCTTCATGCCACAAATGCTTGAATTCTGGGGTGACCTTGAGTTTGTAATTGTTTTTCAAAAACTCTTCCTACTCTACTACATATTTAGAATGATTGCCTAGTGTTAATGGATGCAAACCATCCTCCTGCCTCAAACTTTTGAGTAGCTAACATAGCAGATGACTGACAGACATCCCAACTTAGGTATTCTATGTTTCAGAAAAGATTTCACTATTGTAACAAGATGTTTCTACAAGGTTCTCTGAAGATGTTTTCCAGGAGGTTTGCTGTGGATGTCCCTACTATCAAAGATAAAGTAACACCAACTTGCCTTACACTCAGAATTATGTGGGACACAGGCAAATAGAACTCAGCCTGGTGGGTTTATTCTAAACTGTCGTCCTCGTAGGAAAAAGGCTGAGGTAGAAGGTTTCCAGAGAGTTGGTGTTTTAAATCAATCTAAGCCTTAGAAAGAACTGTGTCTCAAGATGCATCTAAGACTGAGTAATGAAGTAGCAAATAAATAAGTACAATAAACCAATGTTAGGCAGGGATTTAATGAGTGGGCTCTTGAAGTTCAAGAAATTCTCAGGTACTTTTTTTTTTTTCATAGAGGGAACATCAACCATTTAGACAGTAAACAAAATATATTTATTGATTTGTAGGACTCAGGCATCCAATAAAATTGCAGTTTTAACTTTGCAGGTAGATCTGGAAGAGAGATTTATGAGGGACACTTGTCTCACTGCTTCAGAATCAGAGAAGTCTGTGGGTGCAGAGAATCTGAGACTCACTCCTAGGGCCTGGGCTCAGGCATCCAATAAAATTGCAGTTTTTACTTTGCAGGTAGATCTGGAAGAGAGATTTATGAGGGACAGGTGTCTCACTGCTTCAGAATCAGAGAAGTCTGTGGGTGCAGAGAATCTGAGACTCACTCCTAGGGCCTGGGTTTATCTTCTTCTTATCAGCCCTTACTACCTGTAGATCACCTTCCTCCACTGGGGTGCTCCATCAGATCCAGAATCATTAGAAAGGAGATGCGACAAAAGAACACAAATTAAGAGTAGTTTAAGTACTGGATGAAGACTGGTTTTGATTGTAAATGCAGTGCTTTTGTGTATTTTGTTCTTGTTGCTGTCATTTGAGAAAAGACCTCACTAAAGTTGCTCTGGCCAGAACTCACTACTTAGATTAGGCTGACCCCCAACCCATTGAAATCTCCATGCTTCTTCCTGCAGAGTAATGGAACTAATGGCATGTGCTACCACACCTAGGAATTAAGACAGTTTCAAATCCTTCTGATCAATTTTCATTCTTTTTTTCTTTTTAAAAATACTTTATTTACATTTCAAATGTTATCCCCTTTCCCAGTTTCCCCTCTGAAAATCCCCTATCACCTCCTCCCTCCCCCTGCTCCCCAACCCATTCCACTTCTATTCCCTGTCCTGGCATTCCCCTATACTGGGGGCATAGAACATTCACAAGACCTAGGGCCTCTCCTCCCATTGATGGCCTACTAGGCCATCCTCATCTACATTTCTTTGATTGGTGGTTTAGTACCAAGGAGCTCTGGGGGTACTGATTAGTTCATATTGTAGTTCCTCTATGAGGCTTCAGACCCCTTCAGCTCCTTGGGTCCTTTCTTTAGCTCCTTCTTAGGGGACCTTGTGCTCTGTCCAATGGATGATTTTGAGCATCTGATTCTGAATTTGCCAGACACTGACAAAGGCCCGCAGGAGACAACTATATCAGGCTCCTGTCTTAAGGCTCTTGTTGGCAATTGCCTAGTGTCTGGGTCTGGTGTATTTTTATGGGATGGATCCCCAAGTGGGCCGGTCTCTGAATGGTCATTCCTTCAGTCTCTGCTCCAAAGTTTGACTCTGTAACTCCTTCCATGGGTATTTTGTTTCCCCTTCTATGAAGGATTCTGAGCTTCTGGGCTAATATCCACATATAAGTGAGTGCATATCACGTGTGTTTTTCTGTAATTGGGTTACCTCACTCAAGATGATAGCCTCCAGTTCCATCCATTTGTCAAGAATTTCATAAACTCATTTTTTATTTTAATATTTTATATTACATATTTTCTTCATTTACATTTCAAATGCTATCCCAAAAGTCCCCTATACCCTCCCCCTGCCCTGCTCCCCTACTCACTCACTCCCATTTCTTGGCCCTGGCTTTCCCCTGTACTGGGGCATATAAAGTTTGCAAGACAAAGGGGCCTCTCTTCCCAAAGATGGCTGACTAGGCCATCTTCTGCTACATATGCAGCTAGAGACACGAGCTCTGGGGGTACTAATTAGTTCATATTGTTGTTCCACCTATAGGGTTGCAGACTCCTTCAGCGCTAGGATACTTTCTCTAGCTCCTAAATTGGGGGCCCTGTGTTCCATCCTATACATGACTGTGAGCATCATCTTATGTATTTGCCAGGCAATGGCAAAGCCTCACAGGAGACAGCTATATCAGGGTTCTTTCAGCAAAATCTTGCTGGTGTATGCAATAGTGTCTGCTTTTGGTGGCTGATTATGGGATGGACCCCCAGGTAGGGCAGTCTCTGGATGGTCCATCCTTTTGTCTTAGCTCCAAAGTTTGTCTCTGCAACTCCTTCCATGGATATTTTATTTCCTATTCTAGGGAGAAATGAAGTATCCATGAGTTGGTCATCCTTCTTGATTTTCTTGTGTTTTCGAGGTTGTATCTTGGGTATTCAAGGTTTCTGGGCTAATATCCACTTATCAGAGAGTGCATATCAAGTGACTTCTTTTATGATTTGGTTACCTCACTCAGGATGATATCATTCAGATACATCCATTTGCCCAAGAATTTCATAAATTCATTGTTTTTAATAGCTGAGTTGTACTCCATTGTGTATCCATTTTCTGTATCCATTCCTCTGTTGAGGGACATCTGGGTTCTTTTCAGCTTCTGCCTATTATAAATAGAGCTGCTATGAACATAGTGAATGAAGCATGTGTCCTTATTACCAGTTGGAATGTCTTCTGGGTATATATGCCCAGGATAGGGATTGCTGGATCTTCCGGGAGTACTATGTCCAGTTTTCTGAAGAACTACCAGACAGGTTTCCAGAGTGGTTGTACCAGCCTGTAATCCCACCAGCAATGGAGGAGTGTTCCCCTTTCTCCACATCCTTGCCAGCATCTGCTGTCACCTGAATTTTTGATCCTAGCCATTCTGACTGGTGTGAGGTAGAATCTCAGGGTTGTTTTGATTTGCATTTCCCTGATGATTAAGGATGCTGAATATTTTTTCAGGTGCTTCTCAGCCATTTGGTATTCCTCAGGTGAGAATTCTTTGCTTAACTCTGAGCGCCATTTTTTAATGGGATTATTTGGTTTTCTGGAGTCTACCTTTGAGTTCTTTATATATATTGGATATTAGTCCCCTATCTGATTTAGGATTGGTAAAGATCCTTTCCCAATCTGTTGGTGGCCTTTTTGTCTTATTGACAGTGTCTTTTGCTTTACAGTAGCTTTGCAATTTTATGCAGTCCCATTTGTCGATTCTCAATCTTACAGCACAAGCCATTGCTGTTCTATTCAGGAATTTTCCCCCTCTGCCCATATCTTCAAGGCTTTTCCCCACTTTCTTCTCTACTAAGTTCAGTGTCTCTTGCCTTATGTGGAGGTCTTTGATGCACTGAGACTTGAGCTTTGTAGAAGGAGATAGGAATGGATCTATTCACAATCTTCTACATGGTAACCACCAGTTGTGCCAGCATCATTTTTTGAAAATGCTGTCTTTTTGTCCTCTGGAAGGTTTTAGCTACCCGGTCAAAGATCAAGTGACCATAGATGTGTGTGTTCATTTCTGGGTCTTCAATTCTATTCCATTGGTCTACTTGTCTGTCGCTATACTGTACCATGCAGTTTTTTCCCAATGACTCTGTAGTACAGCTTTATGTCAGGCATGGTGATTCCACCAGAAGTTCTTTTATCATTGAGAAGAGTTTTTGCTATTCTAGGTTTTTTGTTATTCCAGATGAATTTGCAAATTTCCCTTTCTAATTTGTTGAAGAATTGAGTTGGAATTTTGATGGGTACTGCATTGAATCTGTAGATTGCTTTTGGAAAGATAGACGTTTTTACTATATTGATCCTGCCATTCCATGAGCATGGGAGATCTTCCCATCTTCTGAGATCTTTGATTTCTTTCTTCAGAGACTTGAAATTCTTATCATACAGATCTTTCACTTCCTTTGTTAGAGTCACATCGACGTATTTTATATTATTTGTGACTATTGCGAAGGGTTTTGTTTTCCTAATTTATTTCTCATCCTGTTTATCCTTTGTGTAGAGAAAGGCCATTGATATGTTTGAGTTAATTTTTTATCCAGCTACTGTGCTGAAGCTGTTTATCTGGTTTAGGAGTTCTCTGGTTGAATTTTTAGGGTCACTTATATATACTCGCATATTATCCGCAAAAAGTGACATTTTGACTTCTTCTTTTCCAATTTGGATCCCCTTGATCTCCTTTTGTTGTCGAATTCCTCTGGCTAGGACTTCAAGTACTCTATTGAATAGGTAGGGAGAAAGTGGGCAGTCTTATCTAGTCCCTCATTTTAGTGGAATTGCTTCCAGCTTCTCTCCATTTATTTGATGTTGGTTACTGGTTGGCTGTAGATTGCTTTGATCATGTTTAGGTATGGACCTTACATTCCTAATCTTTCCAAGACTTTTATCATGATTGGGTGTTGGATTTTGTCAAATGCTTTCCCTGCGTCTAACGAGGTGATCATGTGGTTTTTGTCTTTGAGTTTGTTTATATAATGGATTACGGTGATTGATTTCCGTATATAAACCATCCCCACATCCCTGGAATAAAACCTACTTGGTCAGGATGGATGATTGTTTTAATGTGTTCTTAGATTTGTTTAGTGAGAATTTTATTGAGTATTTTTGCATTGAATTCATAAAGGAAATTGGTCTGAAGTTCTCTATCTTTGTTGGATCTTTCTGTGTTTTAGGTATCAGAGTAATTGTGGCTTCATAGAATGAGTTGGGTAGAGTTCCTTCTACTTCTATTTTGTGGAATAGTTTGTGCAGAACTGGGATTAGATCTTCTTTGAAGGTCTGGTAGAACTCTGCACTAAACCCATCTGGTCCTGGGCTTTTTTTGGCTGCGAGACTATTAATGACTGCTTCTATTTCTTTAGGGGAAATGATCATTAATCTAATCCTGATTTAACTTTGGTACCTGGTATCTGTCTAGGAAGTTGTCCATTTCATGCAGGTTTTTCAGTTTTGTTGAGTATAGCCTTTTGTAGTAGGATCTGATGATGCTTTAGATTTCCTCAGGATCTGTTCTTATGTTTCCTTTTTCATTACTGATTTTGTTAATTAGGATACTGTCCCTGTGCCCTCTAGTGAGTCTGGCTAAGGGTTTATCTATGGTGTTGATTTTCTCAAAAAAACAGTTCCTGGTTTGGTTGTTTGTTTAGTTCTTTTTCTTTCCACTTGGTTGATTTCTGCCCTAAGTTTGATTATTTCCTGCCATTTACTTTTCTTGGGTGAATTTGATTCCTTTCATTCTAGAGCTTCTAGGTGTGCTGTCAGACTGTTAGTGTTTGCTCTCTCTAGTTTCTTTTTGGAGGCACTAAGGACTATGAGTTTTCCAATTAGGACTGCTTTCATTGTGTCCCATAAGTTCGGGTATGTTGTGCCATAATTTTCATTAAGCTCTAAAAAGTCTTTAATTTCTTTCTTTATTTCATCCTTGACCAAGGTATCATTGAGTAGAGTGTTGTTCAGTTTCCATGAGAATGTTGGCTTTCCATTATTTATGCTGTCATTGAAGATTAGCCTTAATCGGTGGTGATCTGATAGAATACATGAGATAATTTCAATAATTTTGTATCTGTTGAGGCCTGTTTTGTGCCCGATTATATGCTCAATTTTGGAGGAGGTACCATTAGGTGCTGAGAAGAAGGTATATCCTTTTGTTTTAGGATAAAATGTTCTGTAGATATCTGTTAAATCCATTAGTTTCATAACTTCTGTTAGTGTCCATGTGTCTCTGTTTAATTTCTGTTTCCAGGATCAGTCCATTGGTGAGAGTGGGGTGTTGAAGTCTCTCACTATTATTGTGTGAGGTGCAATGTGTGCTTTGAGCTTTACTAAAGTTTCTTTAATGAATGTGGCTTCCCTTTTATTTGGAGAACAGATATTCAGAATTGAGAGGTCATCTTGGTAGATTTTACCTTTGATGAGTATGAAGTGCCTCTCCTTGTCTTTTTTGTAACTTTGGGTTGGAAGTCGATTTTATTTGATATTAGGATGGGTACTCCAGCTTGTTTCTTTGCACAATTTGCTTGGAAATTTGTTTTCCAGTGTTTTACTCTGAGGTAGTGTCTGTCTTTATTCCTGAGATTGTTTTCCTGTAAGCAGCAAAAAGTTTGGTCTTGCTTGTGTAGCCAGTCTGTTAGTCTATGTCTTTTTATTGGGGAATTGAGTCCATTGATGTTAAGATAAATCAAGGAAAAGTAATTGCTGCTTCCTGTCATTTTCATTGTTAAAGTTGGAATTCTGTTCTTGCGGCTGTCTTCTTTTAGGTTTGTTGAAGGATTACTTCTTGCTTTTCCTAGGGTGTAGTTTCCAACTTTGTGTTGGTGTTTTTACTTTATTATCCTTTGAAGGGCTGGATTGGTGGAAAGATACTGTGTGAATTAGGTTTTATCATGGTATACTTTGGTTTCTCCATCTATGGTAATTGAGAGTTTTCTGGGTATAGTAGCCTGGGCTGGCATTTGTGTTCTCTTCGTGTCTGTATAACATCTGTCCAGGATCTTCTGGATTACATAGTCTATGGTGAGATGTCTGCAGTAATTCTAATAGGCTTACCTTTACATGTTACTTGATCTTTTTTCCCTTACTGCTTTTAATAGTCTGTCTTTATTTAGTGCTTTTGTTGTTCTGATTATTATGTGTCGAGAGAAATTTCTTTTCTGGTCCAGTCTATTTGAAGTTTTGTAGGCTTCTTGTATGTTCATGGGCATCTCTTTCTTTAGGTTTGGGAAGTTTTCTTCTATAATTTTGTTGAAGATATTTGCTGGCCCTTTAAGTTGAAAATCTTCATTCTCATCTACTTTTATTATCCGAAGATTTGGTCTTCTCATTGTGTCCTGGATTTCCTGGATGTTTTGACTTAGGATCTTTTTGCATTTTGCATTTCCTTTGATAGTTGTGTCCATGTTCCCTATGGAATCTTCTGCACCTGAGATTCTCTCTTCCATCTCTTAAATTCTGTTTCTGATGCTCACATCTATGGTTCCTGATTTCTTTCCTAGGTTTTCTATTTCCCAAGTTGTCTTCCTTTGGGTTTTCTTCATTGTTTCTACTTCCATTTTTAGATCTTGGATGGTTTTGTTCAATTCTATTGCCTTTTTTGTTGTGTTTTCCTGTAATTCTTTAAGGGATTTTTGTGTTTGTTCTCCCTGTTTAGGAGTGTTTGCATGTAGTTCTTTAAGGACTTCTACCTGTTTCACAGTGTTCTCCTGTAATTCCTTGAGGGATTTTTGTGCTTCCTCTTTAAGGGCTTCCACCTCTTTAGCACTGTTCTACTGTATTTCTTTAAGTGAGTTATTAATGCCCTTGAAAAATCTTCTACCACCATCATGAGATGTGATTTTAAATCTGAGTCTTGCTTTTCAGGTGTGCTGGGGTATCCAGGAATGGTTGTGGTGGGCGTACTGGGTTCTGATGATGCCCAGTGTTCTTGGTTTCTGTTAGTAAGATTCTTACATTTGCCTTTCACCAACTGGAAATCTCTGGTGTTAATGATCAAGCTGTCTCTGGTTGGAGCTTGATCCTCCTCTGATTCTGTTAGGCTCTGTCAGCACTCCTGGGAGTCCAGCTCTCACCTGAGTTCCAGTGGTCAGAGCACTCTCGACAGTCAAGCTCTCCTCTTGCAGGGCAGGTGTCCAGCAGTCTGAGGCTCTGATCCACCTCCTGAGTTCTGGGTTCAGAACCCTCCCTGTAGGCCAACTCTCCTCTGGCAAGGAATGTGCCCAGGGGTCTGGGACTCAGCTCCACCTTCTGGCTGAGGATGAAGGCCTGAGGGGATCCTGACCAAGAAGCTCTGTTGCTTCTATCACCCACCTGCTCTCAGGTGATCAGGAGGTCCTGGGTGTGCTAGGGGTCCTGTGGCATGGAGATTCCTCTGAAGCCCTAGATTCCCTCAGCCTGGTTCATGCAGAGAATGTCAGGGCTGGCCCTGACATGAATGGATTCCAGCCTCTGTTCCGGTGGGTTCCTTTGTCCCTGTTCCTGCAGGCACAAGACCCTCTGCGATTCTTTGGAGCTGATGTTGTGTTCCACTCACTCAAGACCCGGAGGTGATCCTGAGGTTCTGAGGTGTGGAGAGCACTCTGGAGCCCTTAGCTGCCTCCGCTGCGCTCAGAAGGAAGATGGCAGGGGTGGTCCCGACCGGTAGGGATCTCAGCCTCTGGTTGGGCAGGGTTTTTTTTTTTGTCCCTGTTCCTGCTGGCACAAGACCCTCCTTGATTCTTTGGAGCTGATGTTGCATTCCACTCTCCTGTGATCCCGAGATCCTGCAGAGTGGAGAGCACTCTGGAGCCCTCAGCATTCTCCGCTGGGCTAAGAAGGAAGGTTGCCAACTTATTGTTTTTAATAGCTGAGCAGTAGTCCATTGTATAAATGTACCACATTTTCTGTATTCATTCCTCTGTTGAGGGACATCTGGGTTCTTTCCAGCTTCTGGCTATTATAAATAAGACTGCTATGAACATAGTGGAACATGTGGTTTTATTACATGTTGGAACATCTTCTGGATATATGCTCAGGAGAGGTATGGCTGGATCTTCTGGTAGAACTATGTCCAATTTTCTGAGGAACTGCCAGACTGATTTCCAAAGTGGTTGTACCAGCTAGCATTCCCACCAGCAATGGAAGAGTGTTCCTCTTTCTCCACATCTGATTTTGATCTTAGCCATTCTGACTTGTGTGAAGTGGAATCTCAGGGTTATTTTGATTTGCATTTAATCCTGATGATTAAGGATGTTGAACTTTTTTTTTAGGTCCTTCCCAGCCATTTGATATTCCTCAGTAGAGAATTCTTTGTTGAGCTCTGCATTTTATTTTAAAATAGGGTTATTTGGTCTTCTGGAGTCCAACATCTTGAGTTCTTTATTTATATTGGATATTAGCCCCCTTTCAGATTTAAGATCGGTGAAGATCTTTTCCCAATCTGTTGGTGGCCTTTTGGTCTTATCGAAAGTGTCCTTTTCCTTACAGAAGCTTGGCAATTTTATTTGCCATTAGTCGATTCTTGATCTTACATCACGAGCCATTGGTGTTCTTTTCAGGAATCTTTCCCTTGTTCCAATAACTTCGAGGTTCTTTGACACTTTCTCCTCTATAAGTTTCGGTGTCTCTGGTTTTATGTGGAGTTCTTTGATCCACTTAGACTTGAGCTTTGTACATGGAGATAAGAATGGATCAATTCCAATTCTTCTACATGCTAACTGCCAGTTGAACCAGCACCATTTTTTGAAGATGCTGTCCTCTTTCAACTGGATGGTTATAGCTCCTTTGTCAAAGATCAAGTGACCAGAGGTGTGTGGGTTCATTTCTGGGTCTTCAATTCTGTTCCACTGATCGACCTGTCTGTCACTGTACCAGTACCATGCAGTTTTTATCAGAATCTGTAGTACAGCTTGAGGTCAGGCATGGTGATTCCCCCAGAGGTTCTTTTATTGTTGGGTATAGTTTTTGCTATCCTAGGATTTTTGTTATTCCAGATGAATTTGCAAATTACCTTTTCTAACTCTGTGAAGAATTGAGTTGGAATTTTGATGGGGATTGCATTGAATCTGTAGATTGCTTTTGGCAAGATAGCCATTTTGAATATATTAATCCTGCCAATCCATGAGCATGGGAGATCTTTCCATCTTCTGACATCTTCTTCAATTTCTTTCTTCAAAGACTTGAAGTTCTTATCATAGAGATCTTTCACTTCCTTGGTTAGAATTACACCAAGATATTTGATATTATTTGTGACTATTGTGCAGGGTGTTGTTTCCCTAATTTCTTTCCCAGCCTGTTTATATTTGGGTAGAGAAAGGCCATTGATTTGTTTGAGTTAATTTTATATCCAGCTCCTTCACTGACGCTATTTTTCAGGTTTAAGAGTTCTTTGGTGGAATGTTTAGAGCAACTCAAAGTAGATATTATCTTCAAATAGTGATATTTTAACTTCTTCCTTTCCAATTTGTATCTCCTTGATCTCCTTTTGTAGTTCAATTGCTCTGGCTAGGACTTCAAGTACTATACTGCATAAATAGGGAGAGAGTGGGCAGCCTTGTCTAGTCCCTGATTTTAGTGGGATTGCTTCCAGTTTCTCACCATTTGGTTGGATGTTGGCTACTGGTTTGCTACATACTGCTTTTATCATGTTTAGGTATGGACCTTGAATTCCTGATCTTTCCAAGACTTTTATCATGAAGGGGTGTTAGATTTTGTCAAATGCTTTCTCAGCATCTAACAAGATGTTCATGTGATTTTTTGTCTTTGAGTTTGTTTAAAAAGTGAATTACATTGATGGATTTCCATATATTGAACCATACTTGCGTCCCTGGGATGAAGCCTACTTGATCATGATGGATGTTTGTTTTGATGTACTCTTGAATTTGGTTCGCAAGATTTTTATTGAGTATTTTTGCATTGATATTCATAAGGGAAATTGGTTGGAAATTCCCCTTCTTTGTTGGGTCTTTTTGTGATTTAGGTATCAGAGTATGTGGCTTCATAGAATGAACTGGGCAGAGTACCTTCTGTTTCTATTTTGTGGAATAGTTTGAGTAGTATTGGAATTAGGTCCTCTTTGAAGGTCTGATACAACTCTGTACTAAATCCATCTGGTTCTGGGCCTTTTTTGGTTGGGAGACTATTAATGACTTTCTATTTCTTTAGGTGATATGGGACTGTTTAGATCTTCAATCTGGTCTTGATGGAACTTTGGTACCTGGTATCTGTCTAGAAAATTGTCCATTTCAACCAAGTTTTGCAGTTTTCTTGAGTATAGGCTTTTGTAGTAGGATCTGATGATATTTATTTATTTATTTATTTATTTTTGGATTTCTTCAGATTCTGTTGTTATATCTCTCTTTTCATTTTTGATTTTGTTAATTATGATACTGTCCCTGTGCTTTCTATTAGTCTGGCTAGGGGTTTATCTATCTTGTTGATTTTCTCAAAGAACCAGCTGCTGGTTTGGTTGATTCTCTGTATAGTTCTTTTTGTTTCCACTTGGTTGATTTCAGGACTTAGCTTGATTGTTTCCTGCAGTCTACTCTTCTTTGGTGAATATGCTTCCTTTTGTTTTAGGGCTTTCAGGCATACTGTCAAGCTGCTAGTTTTTGATTGTTCTAGCTTGTTTTTGGAGGCACTCAGAGCTAAAAGTTTTCCTATTAGGACTGCTTTCACTGTGTCCTTTAAGTTTCTGTATGTTGTGGCTTTATTTTCATTAAACTCTAAAAAGTCGTTAATTTCTCTCTTTATTTCTTCCTTGACCAAGTTATCATTGAATACAGTGTTGTTCCACCTTCATGTGTTTGTTAGTTTTCTATTATTTATATTGTTATTGAAGATTAGCCTTAGTCCATGGTGATCTGATAGGGTGCATGGAATTGCTTCAATACTTTTGTATCTGTTGAGGCCTGTTTGGTGTCATTTTTGGAGAAGGTACCATGAGGTCCTTAGAAGAAGTTATATCCTTTTAGGTTAAAATGTTCTATAGATAACTGTTAAATCCATTTGTTTCATAACATCTGATAGTTTCACTGTGTCTCTGTTTACTTTCTCTCTCTTTTTTTTAAAATGTATTTTGAGGCATATTTTTAAACAATTTTTTATTAGATATTTTCTTCATTTACATTTCAAATGCTACCCTGAAAGTGGGTATACCCACACCTTCCTCCTCCCCAACCCACCCACTCCCACTTCCTGGCTCTGGCATTCCCCTGTACTGGGCATATAATCTTTGCAAGACTAAGGGCCTCTCCTCCCAAGGATGGCATTCTAGGCCATCTTCTGGTACATATACAGCTAGAGACACTAGCTCAGGGGGTAATGGTTAGCTCATATTGTTGTTCCTCATATAGGGTTATAGACCCCTTAAGCTCCTTGGGTACTTTCTCTAGTTCCTCCATTGGGGGCCCTGTGTTCCATCCAATAGATTACTATGAGCATTCACTTCTGTATTTGCCAGGCACTGGCATAGCCTCACAAGAGACAGCTATATCAGGGTCCTTTCAGCAAAATCTAGCTGGCATACGCAATTGTGTGTGCATTTGGTGGCTGATTATGAGATGGATCCCCGGGTGGGGCAGTCTCTGAATAGTCCTTCCTTCCATCTCATCTCAAATGTTTGTCTCTGTAACTCCTTCCATGGGTATTTTGCTCTCCATTCTAAGGAGAAATGAAGTATCCATACTTTGGTCTTCCTTCTTCTGGATTTTCATGTGTTTTGCAAATTATTTCTTGACTATTCTAAGTTTCTGGGCTAATATCCACTTATCAGTGAGTGAATATCATGTTAATACTTTTGTGATTGAGTTACCTCACTCAGGATGATATCCTCCAGATCCATCTATTGGCCTATGAATTTCATAAATTCATTGTTTTTTTCCTGAATTACTTTTATTAGATATTTTCTTCATTTACATTTCAAATGCTATTCCAAAAGTCCCTTATACCCTTTCCCCACCCTGCTCTCCAAACCATCCATTCCCACTTCCTGACCCTGGTATTCCCCTGTATTGAGGTGTATAATTTTAGCAAGACCAAGGGCCTCTCCTCCCAATGATGGCCGATTAGGCCATCTTCTGCTACATATGCAGCTAGACACATGAGCTCAGGGGTTACTGTTTAGTTCATATTGCTGTTCCTCCTATAGGGTTATAGACCCCTTCAGTTCCTTGGGTACTTTCTCTAGCTCCTCCGTTTGTGGCCATTTTTTCCATCTAATAGATGACTATGAGCATCCACTTTTGTATTTCCCAGGCACTGGCATAGCCTCATATGAGACAGCTGTACCAGGCTCCCTTCAGAAAAATCTTGCTGACATATGAAATAGTATCTGAGTTTGGTGGCTGATTATGGGATGGATTCCCCAGGTGGGGTAGTCTCTGGCTAGTCCATCCTATCGTCTTAGCTCCAAAGTTCATCTCTGTAACTCCTTCTATGGGTATTTTGTTCCCTATTCCAAGGAGGGATGAAGTATACACACTTTGGTCTTTCTTCTTAAGTTTCATGTGTTTTTTCAAATTGTGTCTTGGGTATTCTCAGTTTCTGGGCTAATATCCACTTATCAGTGAGTGCATATCATGTGAATTCTTTTGTGATTAGGTTACCTCACTCAGGATGATATCCTCCAGATACATCCATTTGCCTAAGAAATTCATGAATTCATTTTTTAATAGCTGAGTAGTACTTTATTGTGTAAATGTACTCCATTGTGTAAATCCCAAAAGCAATCTACAAATTCAATGCAATCACCATAAAAATTCCAACTCAATTCTTCACTGAGTTAGAAAGGGCAATTTGCAAATTCATATGGAATAATAAAACATGTAGGATAGCAAAAACCCCAATGGATATTTTCTGTATCCATTCCCCTGTTGAGGGACTTCTAGGTTCTGTCCAGCTTCGGGGTATTATAAATAAGGCTGCTATGAACATAGTGGAGCATGTGTTCTTATTACCAGTTGGAACATCTTCTGGAAATATGCCCAGGAGAGGTATAGCTGGATCTTCTGGTAGTACTATGTCCAATTTTCTGAGGAACCTCCAGACTGACTTCCAGAGTGGTTGTACAACCTTGTAATCCCGCCAGCAATGGAGGAGTGTTCATCTTTCTACATATCCTTTCCAGCATCTGTGTCAGCTGAATATTTGACCTTACCAATTCTGACTGGAGTGAGGTGTAATCTCAAGGTTGTTTTGATTTGCATTTCCCTGATGATTCAGAATGTTGAACATTTTTTCAGGTGCTTCTCTGCTTTGGTATTCCTCAGTTGAGAATTCTTTGTTTAGCTCTGTAGCCCATTTTTTAATGGGGTTATTTGAATTTCTGGAGTCCAGCTTCTTGAGCTCTTTGCATATATTGGATATTAGTCCCCTACCAGATTTAGGATTGATAAAAATCCTTTCCTAATATGTTAGTGGCCTTTTTGTCTTATTGACTGTGTCTTTTGCCTTAGAGCGGTTTGCAATTTCATGAGGTACCATTTGTCAATTCTTGATCTTACAGCACAATTCATTGCTGTTCTGTTTAGGAATTTTCCCCCTGTGACCATATCTTTGAGGCTTTTCCCTACTTTCTCCTCTATTAATTTCAGTGTGTCTGGTTTTATATGGAGGTCTTTGACCAATTAGACTTGATCTTTGTACAAGGAGATAAGAATGGATCAATTCCCATTCTTCAACATGATAACGGCAAGTTGTGCCAGCACCATTTGTTGAAAATGCTGTCTTTTTTCCACTGGATGGTTCTAGCTCCCTTGTCAAAGATCAAGTAACCATAGTTGTATGGATTCATTTCTGAGTCTTCAATTCTATTCCATTGATTGATCTGTCTGTTGCTTTACTAGTACCAGGCAGTTTTTAATCACAATTGTGCTGTAGCACAGATTTAGGTCAGGCATGGTGATTCCACCAGAGGTTCTTTTATTGTTGAGAATTGTTTTTGCTATCCTACATGTTTCATTATTCCAGATGAATTTGCAAATTGACCTTTCTAACTCAGTTGAAGAATTGAGTTGGAATTTTTATGGGGATTGCATTGAATTTGTAGATTGCTTTTGAGAGGATAGCCATTTTGAATATATTAATCCTGCCAATCCATGAGCATGGGAGATCTTTCCATCTTCTTTCCATCTTCAATTTCTTTTTCAGAGACTTGAAGTTCTTTTCTCACAGATCTTTCAGTTCATTAGTTAGAGTCACATAAAGGTATTTTTATATCATTTGTGACTATTGAGAAGGGTGTTGTTTCCCTAATTTCTTTCTCATCCTGTTTATACTTTCTGTAGAGAAAGGCCATTGATTTATTTGACTTAATTCTATATCCAGCTAATGCACAGAAGCAGTTTATAAGGTTTTGGAATTCTCTGGTGGAATTTTTAGGGTCACTTATATATACTTGCATATCATCTGCAAAAAGTGATATTTTGACTTTTCCCTTTCCAGTTTGTATCCCTTTGATCTCCTTTTGTTGTAGAATTGCTCTGACTAGGACTTCCAGGACTCTATTGAGTAGGTAGGGAGAAAGTGGGCAGCCATATCTAGTCCCTGATTTTAGTGTTATTGCTTCGAGTTTCTCTCCATTTAGTTTGATGTTGGCTACTGGTTTGCTGTAGATTGCTTTTCTGATCTTTGCATGACTTTTTATCATGAAGGGGTGTTGGATTTTGTGAAATGCTTTCTCAGTATCTAATGAGATGATCATGTGGTTTTTGTCTTTGTGTTTGTTTATATAGTGGATTATGTTCATGGATTTCCATATATTAAACCATCCCTACATCCCTGGGATGAAGCCTACTTGGTCATGATGGATGATCATTTTGATGTGTTTTTGGATTCTGTTTGCGAGGATTTTATTGAGTATTTTTGCATTGATATTCATAAGGGATTTTTTTCTGAAGTTCTCTTTCTTTTTTGGATCTTTGTGTGGTTTAGGTATCAGAGTAATTGTGGCTTCATAGAATAAATTGGGTAGAGCATCTTCTGTTTCTATTTTGTGGAATAGTTGGAGGAGATTTGGAATTAGGTCTTCTTTGAAGGTCTGATAGAACTCTGCACTAAACCCATCTGGTCCTGGGTTTTTTTTTTGGTTGGGAGACTATTGATGACTACTATTTCTTTAGCCAAAATGGGACTGTTTTGATCGTTAATCTGATGCTGATTTAACTTTGGTACCTGGTATCTGTCTAGGAAGTTTTCCATTTCATACACGTTTTCTAGTTTTGTTGAGTATAGACTTTTGTAGTAGGATCTGATGATGTTTTGGATTTCCTCAGGTTCTGTTGTTATTTCTTCATTTTCATTTCTGATTTTCTTAATTAGGATACTGTCCATCTGCCCTCTAGTGAGTCTGGCTAAGGATTTTTCTATCTTGTTGATTTTCTCAAAGAACCAGCTCCTCGTTTGGTTGATTCTTTGAATTGTTGTTTTTGTTTCCACTTGATTGATTTCAGCACTGAGATTGATTATTTCCTGCCCTCTACTCCTCTTCTGTGAACTTGCTTCCTTTATTTCTAGAGCTTCTAGGTGTGCTGTCTGGCTGCTAGTTTATGGTTTCTCTATTTGCTTTTGGGGGGCATCAGGGCTATGGATTTTCCTCTTTGGACTGCCTTCATTGTGTCCCATAAGTTTGGGTATGTTGTGAGTTCATTTTCATTAAACTGTAAAAAGTCTTTAATTTCTTTCTTTATTTCATCCTTGACCAAGGTATCATTGAGTAGAGGGTTGCTCATTTTCCACGTGAATGTAGGCTTTCTATTATTTATGTTGTTGTTGAAGATCAGCCTTAGTCCATGGTGGTCTGATAGGATGCATGGGACAATTTCAATATTTTTGTATCTGTTGAGGCCTGTTTTTTGACCAATTATATAGTCAATTTTGGAAGAGGTACCATGTGGTGGTGAGAAGAAGGTACATCCCTTTGTTTTAGGATAAATGTTTTGTAGATATCTATTAAATCCATTAGTTTCATAACCTCTGTTAGTGTCCATGGGTCTCTGTTTAGTTTCTGTTTCCAGGATCTGTCCATTGGTAAGAGTGGGGTGTTGAAGTCTCCCACTATTATTATGTGAGGTGCAATGTGTGCTTTGAGCTTTCCTAAAGGTTTTTTAATGAATGTGGCTGCCCTTTTATTTGGAGAACAGATATTCAGTATTGAGAGTTCACCTTGGTAGATTTTATCTTTGATGAGTATGAAGTGCCCCTCCTTGTCTTTTTTGATAACTTAGGGTTAGTAGTCAATTATATTTGATATTAGAATGGCTACTCCAGCTTATTTCTTTGGACAATTTGCTTGGAAAATTGTTTTCCGGCCTTTTCCTCTGAGGTAGTGTCTGTCTTTTTTCCTGAGGTGCATTTTCTGTAAGCTTCAAAATGTTGGGTCCTGTTTGTGTAGCCAGTTTATTAGTCTATGTCTTTTTATTGGGGAATTTGACTCCATTTATGTTAAGAGAAATTAAAGAAACGTAATTGTTGCTTCCTGTTATTTCTGTTGTTAAAGTTGGGATTCTGTTCTTGCGGCTGTCTTCTTTTAGGTTTGTTGAAGGATTATTTTTTGCTTTGTCTAAGGTGTAGTTTCTGTCCTTGTGTTTGTGTTTTCCTTTTATTATCCTTTGAAGGGCTGGATTCATGGAAAGGTATTGTGTGAATTCAGTTTTTTCATGGAACACTTTGGTTTCTCCATCTATGGTAATTGAGTGTTTTTCTTGGTATAATAGCCTTGCCTGGCATTTGTGTTCTCTTAGTGTCTGTATAGCATCTGTCCAGAATCTTCTGGCTTCCATAGTCTCTGGTAAGTAGTCTGGTGTAATTCTAAAAAGCCTGCCTTTATATGTTACTTGACCTTTCCCCATTACTTCTTTAATATTCTGTCTTTATTTAGTGCTTTTGTTGTTCTGATTATTATGAGTTAGGAGAAATTTCTTTTCTGGCCCAGTCTATTTGGAGTTCTGTAGGCTTCTTGTATTTTCATGGGCATCTCTTTCTTTATGTTTTGGAAGTTTTCTTCTATAATTTTGTTGAAGATATTTGCTGGCCCTTTAAGTTGAAAATTTTCACTTTCATCTACTCCTATTATCCATAGGTTTGTTCTTCTCATTGTGTCCTGGACTTCCTAGATGTTTTGAGTTAGAATCTTTTTGCATTTTGCATTTTCTTTGATTGTTGGGCCCATGTTTTCTATGAACACTTCTGCACCTGAGATTCTCTCTTCCATCTCTTGCATTCTGTTGCTGATGCTCACATCTATGGTTCCTGATTTCTTTCCTAGGTTTTCTATCCCCAGAATTGTCTCCCTTTGGGTTTTCTTTATTGTTTCTACTTCCCTTTTTACGTCTTGAATCGTTCTGTTCAATTCCATCACCTGTTTGCTTGTGTTTTCCTCTAATTCTTTAAGGACTTTCACCTCTTTAGCAATGTTCTCCTGTATTTCGTTAAGTGAGTTATTAATGTCCTTTTAAAGTCTTTTACCAGCATCATGAGATATGATTTTAAATCCATGACTTGCTTTTCAGGTGTGTTGGGGGTATCGAGGACTGACTGAGGTGGGAGTGTTGGGTGATGATGGTGAGTTGATCTTGGTTTCTTTTAGTAAGATTCTTACATTTGCATTTCACCATCTGGTAATCTCTGGCGTTAGTTGTCATAGTTGTCTCTGGTTGGAGCTTGTTCCTCCTGTGATTATGTTAGCCTCTGTTAGCAGTCCTGGGAGTTTAGCTCTCTCCTGAGTGTCAGTGGTCAGAGTACTGTCTGCAGACAAGCTCTTTTCTTGCAGTGAAGGTGCAGAGGTCTGGTGTTAAGACCTGTCTCCTGGCTGAAGATGAAGGCTTGAAATAGGGCCTGTCTCAGAAGATGCGTTGCCTCTGCAATCTGCACTCTCACCTGCACAGACTGCTCTATGAGGCACCCGGGACACAAGATGGCTCCCTCACCTGCTCCGGCAGTCCAAGTCCTACTAGGCAGGCTCCTCTTCTCTAGCTGGAAAGGTGCCTGGATGTCTGTATCCCGAAAATGGGTCTGTCCCAGAAGCTGTGTCACTTCTGCAGACTGCTCGCTCACCCTTCGTAGTCAGCAAGCTGACTTGTGCAGACTGATCTCAGAGGGAACTGGGACACAAGATGGCTCCCTCACCTGCTCTGGCAGTCAGAGCCCTCCCAGGTGGACACCTCTCCTCTGGTGGAAACAAAGCAGCCCTTCTTGACAGAGATCCAAGGGTGCTGTCTCTTTACTAACACAGTTTCAAAATTTTTTTGAAAAATAGTTTTGAAATGTAGACACTCAAGGCCACAAAAACTGGGTTCCTGAGTGAGAGGCTGGAGCTGTAAGGGAGAAATAGAGAAGAAATGAGACCACAACAGATTAAGGCCCAATGTTTACTAAAAGTCTGTGCTTGTGAAGAGGGGAGGCCTGTCCCCTTCCAAGCCAGGCTTCTTGATTCTTTTTTGCCAAGATGTTTGCACTAGTCTGCCAGAAGTGTTAGCATGAGGTTACCAATTCCACATGTTGTCAGCTATCTCAGAAATATCTTAGGAAGACAGGTTCAGCCTCTCAGCAGGTAGTTACACTCTGGTGACAGAGCAATAGAAAGGAAGACTTCACCCCAGGAGGTCTTATTCACTGTGGCAACATAGATATGAATCTGCCTGCTCAAGGCTGGGGGAACGCCCAGTCTGGCTATAACCTTGCTAGATAGCCAAAGTTGTGCTTCAATTTCTGATCCTCATGCCACAAATGCTTGAATTCTGGGATGACAGGCATATCTAAAGGTATCTAGTTTATGCAATGCTGGAGAAAGTGACCCTGAGTTTGTAATTTATTTTCAAAGTCTCTTTGTACTCTGCTACATATTGACAACCTATGCCTACCAATAATGGATTCAAGCCATCCTCCTGCCTCAGCCATTTGAGTACCCAACAAAGCCAATGAGTGATGGATATTCCCAACTTAGGTATTATATATTTCAGAACAGATTTCACAGTTGTAACAAGTTTTTTCCACAAGCTTCTCTGAAGATTTTTTTTTTTTTTTAGATTTGGTGTGCATGTCCCTAATTCAAAGATAGGGTAACACCAAATTGACATATTTGAATTATGTGGGACACAGGCAAATAAAGCTCAGCCTGGTGGGTTGGCTTTAAATTGTCATCCTAGTAGGAAGAAGGCTGAGGTAGGATGATTCCTCAGAGGTGGTGTTTGAAATCAATCTAAGTCATAGAAAAAGACTGTGTCTAAAAAATACATCGAAGACTAAGTAAACAAGCAGAAATTGAAAGACCCACAACGTGAGGACTCCCCCACATTCTGACTCAGGAGAGGCGACACTCCAAATCACTCACGAGAAATGGTCTTGCTTCAAACTGCAAGAGGACTTTTAATTCAAGAGCGCTCTCGGGCGCATGGTCATACACCACGCAGGGATAAAGGACTGTGGTGCCCCAAGTAGCTGGGCAAGGGGGTATTTAAAGGAAGAAACTACAACTCAAGGAAGTGGGGTGGGGGCATTGTTGGAAAATGCCAAAGATACCAGTTAAGAGTCACAAGGAAATGCACAGTCACAAGAGTCACAAGGAATACCTGGTAATTGTTCAGGTTATCTCTCAAGACAGTTTCTAAGGGCCTCTAACAATAGCACATTCTTTGAATGAACACTCTTTGAACCCAGGAAGCGGGTGGGTGGAAGAATGTCGTTATCTGTTTTATGATTAGCATACCTTGGAGCATTGAGTCACAGAGGTCACATTCCCAAGCCTGGGCCTAAAGGCCTAGAATTTTGCTTTTATATTTTTTCATTCCCCACTTCTACTTGTTATTAGTTCTAATCTTAGAACTAGACACTATCTTTTCCCTGACACACTTGATCCTTTAGGTCATGTTACTGTTGTCTCAAAACTAAAAGCCACACTGCATTAATTCTTGTTCTAATAAAGGCGACTTGCCTATTTAACACACATGGACCTATAATTAAAAGCAGAAGCAAAATCAAAAGGGGTCCCATAAAGGTAGAAAGTAGGGTGGTCAAGAGTTTAAGATAAGGGCCTTTCCACCGAGTTTCAAGGTTTTCTGCGTGGAGATGTCTAATGTAGAACGAATCTCTAACTTGGAAGTGATGTGGGGCTTGCAGGTCTTCTTCTGGAGCTGCTTCTTCGCTCTCTGTCTCACCCACCTTCAGCCTAGAGAACAAAGGCTGGAAAAGCAGCATGTCAGCACTATGTACAGAAGCTATTTTTACCAGTGGAGGGGGCTGCCCATAGAGTGATTTATAGAGGGTCAGTCCAAATTGTCAAGGGGTGTTTCTAACCCTGAAGAGCACAAAGGGTAGGAGAGCTATCCAATCATTAGCTCCAGCCTCCGCTGTCAATTTGGTAAGGGTCTTTTAATGGTTCTATTCATTCTCTCTACCTGTCCTGAGATTTGGGGCCTGTATGCACAATGTTTCTTTTAATCAATCACCAATATCTTGGCCAGTCCCTGATTTACCTGGGCAACAAAGGCAGGTCTGTTATTGGACCCAATTACTTTGGGTATCCCAAATCTCTGGAAGATTTCTTCTAGGATCTTCTTGGCCATCACATTGGCTGTCTCAGTCCTGGTTGGACAAACTTTTACCCACCTTGAAAAGGTGTCCATTTCTAACCCTAAGTACTTGTTGCCATATCTAGCTGGCTTAATTTCTGTAAATTTTACCTCCCAGTAGGCTCTAGGCCAATCACCCCTGACCCTCTTCTCAGGAGCATATACATGGAGTATCCTGCATTAGTCATAGCACAGCCTTGCAGCTTTTGACTATTTCTTCTACCAAGTCAGAAAGTCCTGTAACATAGTAGTCAAAGGACCTAACCACGCCTTTTATTTTTTTGCCCCCAAGTGGGTCAAGTAAAGTAAGTTGGTAACATATTTGCTTTCTTCTTCCCATGGGAGGACTAGTTTTCCTTTTTCTGTTTCTACTATTTCATACAGGGTTTCCTTTACCAGTCCTAATTTGTCCATAACTTGATAGTGCTCAGGGGTGTATCTGAAGCTGGTCTCTCTGACATCATAATAATCTTTAGGCTCCTGGACTGCCAGGATCATTGCTCCTTGGGCCACCTGTTTGGTGGTTAGATCTGCCAATTGATTTCCTTTAGCCACAGCATCTTAGGTCTTTCTCTGTAGATGTCAACATCCCTCTTTGTCTGTATATTGCTCCGTACAGTGGCAAAAGCATACCTGCTGTCAGTGTAGACTTCCCTTTTGCCATTCATAGAGCTTGTACCAAAGCCACAAGTTCTGCTTTCTGGGCTGACGTCCCTTCAGGGAGGCTGCTGGCCTAAATCACTTGCTTTCTGTCCACCACTGCACTGCTGCCCCCACCTTCCTCTTACCTTTAACCAGGAAGCTTCTACCATCCGTTTATCAGCTTGAACTCCCAGGCCAAGGCTGATCTGATCCTTCAGATCATTTCAAGGACCAGTTTCTTCTGCCAGAATGTCAGCACAATGATGAGTAGGTGAAGTCTCAGGCAGTAGGGTAGTGGGAATGAGGACAGCAGGAGGAGTGAAGGTCACTCGTTCAGTCATCCATCGGTCAGGGGGCTGTCGAATAATGCTTTTAAGAGCATGGGGTGCCACTACAGTTATTTGCTGTCCCAGAGTGAGCTTATCAGCATCCTTGACAAGCAGAGTTATGGCAGCATTAGCTTTCAAGCAAGAAAACCACCCGCAGGCAACAGGGTGTAACTTCTTGCATAGGTAAGCCACTGGCCTTTTTTTAAGGTCCCAAAGTCTGAGCAAGGACTCCTCTGGCAACCCCTGCTCTCTCTTCCACATAAAGAGTGAAGGGCTTGGTTGGGTCAGGCAAAGGCCAAGACTGGCCATCAGTAGGGCCTTTTTAATTTCTTCAAAGGCTTTCTGGTGATCTGGGGTCCACACAAACACCTCCCCTTCCTTGGTTAGGGGGTACAACAAGGCAGCTAAGGTCGCCAACCCAGGTACCTAGAGTCTGTAGAAGCCAGCGGTACCCAAGAATTCTCTTACTTGCCTTGGTGTAGCTGGGGTGGGGATCTGAGTTACAGTGTCTGGCTTTCTTTTTTTTTTTCTCTTCTTTTTTTTTTTAAGATTTGTTTATTATATGCAAATACACACTGTAGCTGTTTTCAGACAATCCACAAGAGGGTGTCAGATCTTGTTAGAGATGGTTGTGAGCCACCATGTGATTGCTGGGGTTTGAACTTAGGACCTTTGGAAGAGCAGCTGGTGCTCTTAACCACTAAGCCATCTCTTCATCCTCATTTCTGGCTTTCTTTAGCCACTGCCTCCTGCCTCGAAGGGTGTATCCCAAATAAGTAACTTCAGTCTGACACTGCTGAGCCATTTTAGCTGAGGCTCAGTCTTTTGTTGCCCAGATTTCCTGCCTAGATCCTGTCTTTTCTTTCTCTCCTACCACTGTGACCAAGATTCTAGTCAAATTTCTTTCTTGTCTAGGATCCCTCCTGTTTTTTTCTTTCCTCTGCCTCCCGCCTCTCTCTGTCTCACACACACACACTTTCTCTGCCTCTTTCACTAGATTGCTTAACTGTCTCCCTCTTGTAATACACCTTCTAATCTCTGAAGTTTCTTTCTGATATTGGGAGCCAACTGCCTTATGAAGGACAGGGCCACTGAGGCCTTCTGGGCTTCCGAGGTAAGATCAAAGGGAATGAACCGCCTGAAGGCTTCCATAAGCCTTTCAAGGAACACTGAGGGAGGTTCGATCAGCTCCAGAATTACCTCTTACCTTAGCCAAATTAGTGGGCCCATCTTGAGGTACCTTGGAGACCAGAGCCTGGTGATAAATTTTTTTAAAGCTCTCCCTACCTTCGGTCATGTTGCAGTTGCAACTGGGGCGTGTCAAAAGGAATCCCATGTCGATCTCATTTTGTAGCTGTGTAGACCGCCTATTGGCTCCCGGGCTATTTTTCTAGCCTCTAACAGAATTCTCTCTCGCTCTTCAGTTGTGAAGAGCATCTACAAAAGCTGTTGACAATCATCCCAAGTAGGCTTATGAGAGAACATAAGAAAATCCACCAACCCTGTGAGGCGTTGGGGATCCTCTGAGAAAGGGGGTGGTTAGTTCTCCAGTTATAAATACAAGCAGAGGAAAATGACCAGTACTGAATGGTTTGAAGTTTGGGCGGGTCCAGACTCTGCAGCTCCATGTACCTGCAGCGGTCCTCCTCCCGCTGCAGCTGAGGGGTTCAGGGTTCCCCATCATTGGGGGGTTGAGGCTGTGGATAAGGGGAAGGTTGTGAACTAGGCTACTCAGGACTAGGCCAGTCAGGAGGCTTCATAGATTTTGGAGGACCCTATAGATTTAGCTTGTGGCTCCAATTTGGGAGAAGCCTTCTATTTCTCTTGTAACAAGAGAGTATAACCACAATTTTGAGAAGCAAAACCCAATTTTAACAGAGCAAACAATCCATTCTCTTTAAAAATGAACTCCAAAAATATTACTTGCTACAAAGTGTGGCTGCTTGTTCCTGCACACAAACACAAGAAGGTGTAGCCACCAATACCTCAAAAAGACACTACCCTAAATCCTATCTTTTATAAATCGGGCTTCCAGGATAAGAATTACATAGAATATTACCCAATTCAGGTGTATCTTTAGAGACCTGTTTCCATGAGTTGTCTCATGCTGCATGTTGTATTTCTAAGTTACTCTAACCCAGAGTTACCAGTTTTAAGTCAACTTTTGTTACCAATGGTCCAAATTTTATTCATGACCAATAACTTATGAACCAATAATCTATAACCAAGACATATAAAACATATTTATATCTTTAAAACTATTCAGAAACAAAAATGAAATGGCTGCATACATTTGCTTATTTAAACCAAACAAAATTCTTAATTTTTCTAGCTGTAATTTCCAGAGAGGAGCACCTTGTCACCTGATGAATCTAATATTCACAAGCACAGAGAGTTTTGTAGGAAATACAGTCATCAGTTACCTTACCATAGAACGTGAGAAGCCGCTGGTCCCTTTAAGAGAAGCATTTACAATAATCTTCTAGCAGGGCTTCTTCAGCCACACTAGACTCCTAACTACATGTGCAGGGCTCCAAAGGCCAATTGATGCTGTCAATCACGTAACAAAAATCAGAAAAAGACAGAAACAAAACAAAGACACAAGACACTAGTACTTCTGAACACGCTTGTCTGCATCCGGACTTATCAAGCCAGCCAAATTCGACCTTTGAGGAGGTGAGGTTCCACGTCCACCCCCTTCCTGATGGGGGTTGGATTCCACATCAACCCCCTTCTACCCTTAGAACGTCTTCCAAGTTGCAGCCTGTGGGTCTCCTAGCACATCTGCCGACCACAGTCTTCCAGTCCTTATGGCCCAAAAGGACAGCTGCAAATACAAACTGCGCTCATTTCAGAAAACCCCATTGTGTACAAACACCATTGTCCAATTCCACCTAGATGACCAGAACCAGAGAAACCAAACTCAGGCAGATCCAATCTTGGGCTGATCAGTATAAACTCAGACGGATCAGAATCGAAAACTCAGACTGTGCCATGCTATAAAAACATAGGACATGACAAAAACAACACAACACAATAAGCACATGTTCCCATGTTTAGTTCAGAAAACAGACACTCAAAACAGAGACACTACCGGCATGCACACAAGAGGGGATCCCCGTTCCTCCAAGTTGGTTCCCAGGTGTGAGGGGTAGTCGTGATTCCCGGCAAATGCACCAAATGAAAGACCCACAATGTGAGGACTCCCCCACCTTCTGACTCAGGAGAGGCAACACCCCAAATCACTCATGAGAATCCGTCTTGCTGCAATCTGCAAGAGGACTTTCAATTCAAGAGCGCTCTCGGGCCCATGGTCATACACCACTCAGGGTAGAGGACTGTGGTGCCCCAAGTAGCTGGGTAAAGGGGTATTTAAAGGAAGAAACCACAAACTCAAGGAAGTGGGGAGGGCATTGTTGGAAAATACCAAAGATACCAGTTAATATATGAAGTCACAATTACTCTGATACCTAAACCACAGAAAGATCCAACAAAGATAGAGAACTTCAGACAAGTTTCCCATATGAATATAGATGCAAAAATACTCAATAAAATTCTCGCTAACCAAAACTAAGAACATATCAAAACATTCATCCATCCCGAAAAGGTAGGTTTTATTTTATTTATTTAATTTAATTTAATTTAATTTATTTATTTATTTTATTTTATTCACTTTATTTTATTTTATTTTATTTTATTCCAGGGATGCAGAGATTGTTTAATATATGGAAATCCACCAACGTAATCCATTATATAAACAAACTCAAAGACAAAGACCACATGATCATCTCGTTAGACTCGGGGAAAGCATTTGACAAAATCCAACATCCATTCATGATAAAAGTCTTGGAAAGATCAGGAATTTAAGGCCCATACCTAAATATGATCAAAGCAATCTACAGCAAACCAGTAGCCAACATCGAAGTAAATGGTGAGAAGCTGGAAGCAATCCCACTAAAATCAGGGACTACACAAGGCTGTCTTCTTTCTCCCTACCTATTCAACATTTTACCTGAAGTCCTTGCCAGAGCAATTCGAAAACAAAAGGAGATCAAGGGGATACAAATTGGAAAAGAAGAAGACAAAACATCACTTTTTGCAGATGATATGATAGTATATATAAGTGACCCTAAAAATTCCACCAGAGAATTCCTAAACCTGACAAATAGCTTCGGTGAAGTGGCTGGATATAAAATTAACTCAAACAAGTCAATGGCCTTTCTCTACACAAAGAATAAACAGGCTGAGAAAGAAATTAGGGATATAACACCATTCTCAATAGTCACAAATAATATAACATACCTTGGCATGACTCTAACTAAGGAAGTGAAAGATCTGTATGAAAAGAACTTCAATTCTCTGAAGAAAGAAATTAAAGAAATTCTCAGAAGATGGGAAGATCTCCCATGAACATGGATTGGCAGGATCAATATAGTGAAAATGGCTATCTTGCCAAAAGCAATCTACAGATTCAATGCAATCCCCGTCAAAATTCCAACTCAATTCTTCAATGAATTAGAAAGAGCAATATGCAAATTCATCTGGAATAACAAAAAACTCAGGATAGCAAAAATTCTTCTCAAGGATAAAAGAACCTCTGGTGGAATCACCATGCTTGATCTAAAGCTGTACTACAGAGAAATTGTGATAAAAACTGCATGGTACTGGTATAGTGACAGACAAGTACACCAGTGGAATAGAATTGAAGACACAGAAATGAACCCACACACCTATGGTCACCTGATCTTTGACAAGGGAACTAAAACCATCCAGTGGAAAAAAAGACAGCATTTTCAACAAATGGTGCTGGCACAACTGGCGGTTAACATGTAGAAGAAATCTAATTGATCCATTCCGATCTCCTTGTACTAAGGTCAAATCTAAGTGGATCAAGGAACTCCACCTAAAATCAGAGACAGTGAAACTTATAGAGGACAAAGTGGGGAAAAACCTCGAAGATATGGGCATGAAAGACTCCAAGAGGAGCCCCTTGCTCATGCCTCAGGACAATAGTGGACACCCAAGAACTCATGACAGACCGAGCTTGTTGCAAACCACATGAGGCTTTATTCGGGAAAGCCAGAGCTCTGGGGATGACTCATATCCCACGCAGGGGTAGAGGAGTCGACCTCGAGGGGAAAGAGTTCCCAGTTTTTATAGGCCCTCAGGGGGGAAAGGAGAAGGGGAAGATTAGGGGATTTCCAGATCTAAACAATGTCTATTCTCAAGAAATGGGTATGGGAGGGGTACAAGGAAAGAGTCTAATGAAGGTGCAGCAATGGGCACACACCTGATCAGAACATTGGCAGACACACAGGTTCAAGGAATGGCCAGAGCATTGTGCACCTCCATTTTTCTAAATCAGTGAAGCTAGTTCTGCTAACACTGACGTCTATCTTGCTAATTTCAGGGCTTCTGTGTCCTTTTACATTCTGACAGGATCTTTCATTCCCCACTTCTTCTAGTTACTAGTTCTAATCTTAGAACTAAACTGCAACCTCTTTTTCAAAGTTCTGCAGAGACTGGTATTGTTGTCTTAATACTAACAGCTGGATGTCACCAATCCTCTCTCTAACAAAGGTCATTAGTTTATTAAGAATTAATGGGCCACACGTCAGCAGTAAGAGCAAAATTATTAGAGGGTCTATCAGAGTAGAAATGAGGGTGGTCAACCAAGGGGATTTATTTTTTAGGAGCTCGCTTTACTTGAAAGGCATGAATCTAAGCAGAGATGCCTTCTTCTTTGAGAGCAGTGGGGGTGGTCAGCAGCACGATGCAAGGGCCTTTTTAACAAGGTTTCAGATTCTCAGCTCAATGTCGTCAGACGAGAACTGCATCTCCCACCTGGAACTGGTGTGGTATCATCAAGTCTCCTGGTTCATAGGCCTCTTTGAGCTGCTCTCAGGCGGTGTTTCTGACCACTACTAGGGCTTTCATGCATGTAAACAATGAAGGACCAGGGTTAAATTTTAAAGGATCTAACACTCTCTTTACTTCAGTGAGCAGGGGAGCCCCCCCATACAGGATTTCATATGGTGTGAGCTTAAATGTTCCTGGTGTGTTCTTAACGTGGAACAAGGCAAAAGGAAGGAGGGTTGTCCAGTAATACCTGCCGGTCTCTAAGATTAATTCAGTCAAGGTATTTTTTTTTTTTAGAGTTCTATTCATCCTTTCTACCTGTCCTGAACTCTGGGGTCTATAAGCACAATGTAATTTCTAATCAATCCCCATTTGGATGGCCAGTCCCTGACTTACCTGGGCAACAAAGGTGGGTCCATTGTCAGACCCTACTACCTTAGGTATTCCAAACCGTGGAAAAATTTCTTCTAGGATTTTCTTAACCACAACATTGGCAGTTTCTTTTTTGTTGGGTAGGCCTCCACCCATCCTGAAAAGGTATCTACAAAAACTTCCACTAGGAAACTGCTTCCGTCTGTGTACCAGTTTGGAACACCTGGCCATGGCTGGTCACATAGATCACTTTGCAGGCAGGGTTGAGAATAGCAGGAGGAGCAAACAGGACCCGTTCAGTCAGCAACAGACTCTGGTAGTGAGTCATCTGGGCATTTGTCATCTGGGACAGTTATTTGCTGTCCCAGAGTTAATTTGTCAACCTCCTTAATGAGTAGGGCTACTGCAGCAACGGCCTTTAAACATGTGGGCCATCCGCTGGCCACTGGGTCTAGCTTCTTAGACAAATATGTTATTGGCCTCTTCCACGGCCCTAGAGCCTAGGTAAGAACTCCTCTGGCCACCTCTGCCCTCTCATCAACATAGAGGATGAAGGGCTTGGTTAGATCTGGCAATGCCAAGGCTGGCACAGTCAGCAGGGCCTTCTTAATATTTTCAAAGGCTTTCTGATGTTCTGATGTCCATCTAAATTATCCACTTTCCTTGGTCAGGGAGTATAGGGCAGGGGGAGGTGGCCAGTGTTGCAAACCCAGGTATCCAACGTCTGCAGAACCCAGCGGTGCCCAAGAATTCTCTCACCTGTCTTGGAGTAGCTGGTGTTGGTATTTGAGTCACAGTCCTTTTTCTAGCCTCTGTCAGCCACCGTTTTCCATCCTGGAGGGTATATCTCAAGTAGACCACTTCAATCTGACATAGCTGGGCTTTTTTAGCAGAGGCCCGGTAACCCAATTCATCCAGTTCTGCTAGCAATCTCTTGGTCCCCTGCCAGTATTCTCTCTCCGTGGTTGTAGCAAGAAGCAAGTCATCAACATATTGAAGCAGAGTTACCTGGGAGATTTCATCTCAGAAGGAGGCTAAATCTCGATGTAGAGTCTCATCAAAAAGAGTGGGAGAGTTTTTGAACCCCTGGGGTAACCGTGTCCAGGTCAATTGTCCCGTTTGTCCAGTGTCAGAATCTCTCAACTCAGGCAAATATGGGCTGGCTGGAAGGATATAACTTCAGTCAAAAGAAAGCATCTTTTAAATCAAGTACTGTGTACCATTTTTGCTCCAGAGGGAGTGAGCTGAGGAGGTTATAGGGATTAGGAACAGTTGGGTGAATATCTTGGAACCTCTTATTGACCTCTCTCAGGTCTTGGACTGGTCGGTAGTCACTCATGCCAGGTTTCTTTACCGACAGTAAAGGGGTATAGTATCTATAAGCTTCCATCAATCTTTCTAGAAAAAACAGACGGGGGCTCTGTAAGGCCCTGCATCACTTCTCTTACCTTAGCCAAATTGGTGGGGCATCTCATCGCTCCCTTTAGACTAGAGCCCGGCCGGTAAACTGTCAACCTCTCCTTACCTTGCACCGTGTTGTAGTTCTAATCTGGCTGGTCAAGAGGGAACCCAGCGTTCCAATTGTACAGATCGGCCGATGAGAAAGGCCAATATTGGAGGGTCTGCAGAGACTGCCTGTCTGTGGGCAAGTTGCCCACAGCTCGCAAAGAAAAAGGCAGATGTCATGTCAGGAGCTTTATCTGCTGGGGGACTCTTGCCTTGTCGGCTCCGGGTCCCAGCTGTAGGTCCTTGGTCCTCAGACTGTGCCTTTAGCAATCTCAGAGCTGGGTGCAGGGACTGCTTCTTAGGGCAGAAAGTGAGGGCACTGTGATGACCCACTCGCGTGCATGGGAACAGCCGGGGGGAGGGCTCTGAGAGGTGCGGGGGAACCCATGGTTTGATTTATGGCAGTGAATTCTGAATGAGGTAAGGCTGTTGATCCGGGTGAGACCCAGGCCCTCTCTGAAAAACAATGGCTTTAACTTCAAAAATAAGAGTAAACCAAAAGTCCCCTCCAGTGACCATTTTACATTAAAAGTCGGGCACTCAGAGGCGCAGAAAGTCTGCCAAGGTCCCTTCTTAATTTCTACTGAAAGATTATGGGCCCTTGATCTAACTTCAGTCCAGTGGTCTAAAGTCAAACTTAGGGGGGTCGTTATAGTCTGCCCCATTGTTGACACCACGTAAAACACAAAACAAACACAAAAAACACACATACACACACTGACAAATACCTGAAAACAGACACAAAAAACCAATACACACTGACAAATGCCTGAAAACAGACACAAAAAACAAACACACACTGACAGATGCCTGTTTTCCATCAAACAGACAAAACCAACTCAGAAATGCAGATGTTCGAGGGAGTACACTCCCCGCCTCAGACAGACTCCTGGAGTCCTTCCCCTCACTCAGGGCGTCCCCCAGAGCAAGCAGCAGCCTGTGATTCCAGCACGTCTGCTGTTCACACTCAGTGCCTCATCCCAAGGCAAAGGTCTCCATTTCTCACAAAACGTCTTGGCTGCAAATTTCAGCACAGAACCTAGCCGGCTTACAGAAATATTTTTGGATAAAAAAATCTCACCTCCAAGAGGGTCTTCGGAGACGTGGGTGGTCACGCCAATCCCGGGACGAGCCCCCAAATGAAAGACTCCAAGAGGAGCCCCTCCCTCAGGCCTCAGGACACCCAAGAACTCATGACAGACCGAGCTTGTTGCAAACCACATGAGGCTTTACTCGGGAAAGCCAGAGCTCTGGGGACCACTCATATCCCACGCAGGGGTAAGGGAGTCAACCTCGAAGGGAAAGAGTTCCCAGTTTTTATAGGCCCTCAGGGGGGAACGGAGAAGGGGAAGATTAGGGGATTTCCAGATCTAAACAATGTCTATTCTCAAGAAATGGGTATGGGAGGGGTACAAGGAAAGAGTCTAATAAAGGTGCAGCAATGGGCACACACCTGGTCAGAACATTGGCAGACACATAGGTTCAAGGAGTGGCCAGAGCATTGTGCACCTCTATTTTTCTAAATCAGTGAAGCTAGTTCTGCTAACACTGACATCTATCTTGCCAATTTCAGGGCTTCTGTGTCCTTTTACGTTCTGCCAGGATCTTTCAGGCAGAGGGGAAAATTCCTGAATAGAACAGCAATGGCTTGTGCTATAAGATCGAAAATTGACAAATGGAACCTCATAAAATTGCATAGCTTATGTAAGGCAAAGGACACAGTCAATAAGACAAAAAGGCTACCAACAGACTGGGAAAGGATCTTTACCTATCCTAATCAGATAGGGAACTAATATCTAATATATATAAAGAACTGAAGAAGGTGGGCTCCAGGAAATCAGATAACCCCATTAAAAATGGGGCTCAGAGCTTAACCAAGAATTCTCACCTGAGGAATACCGAATGGCTGAGAAGCACCTGAAAAAATGTTCAGCATCCTTAATCATCAGGGAAACGCAAATCAAAACAGCCCTGAGATTCCACCTCACACCAGTCAGAATGGCTAAGATTAAAAATTCAGGTGACAGCAGATGCTGGCGAGGATGTGGAGAAAGAGGAACACTCCTCCATTGCTGGTGGGATTGCAAGCTTGTACAACCACTCTGGAAATCAGTCTGGCGATTCCTCAGAAAATTGTACTTAGTAATACCGGAGGACCCCACAATACCTCTCCTGGGCATATATCCAGAAGATGTTCCAACTGTTAAGAAAGACACATGCTCCACTGTGTTCATAGCAGCCTTATTAATAATAGCCAGAAGCTCGAAGGAACCCAGATGCCCCTCAACAAAGGAATGGATACAGAAAATGTGGTACATTTACACAATGAAGTGTTACTCAGCTATTAAAAAGAATGAATATAGGAAATACCTAGGCAAATGGATTGACCTGGACGGCATCATCCTGAGTGAGGTAACCCAATCACAAAAGAACTCACATGATATGTACTTACTGGTAAGTGGATATTAGCCCAGAAACTTAGAATACCCAAGATACAAGATACAAAGCACATGAAACTCAAGAAGAACGAAGACCAAAGTGTGGACACTTTGCCCCTTCTTAGAATCGGGAACAAAACACCCATGGAAGGATTTACAGAGACAAAGAGCTGAGACAAAATGATGGACCATCTAGAGACTACCATATCCAGGGATCCATCCCATAATCATCTGCCAAATGCAGACACCATTGCATACACTAGCAAGATTTTGCTGAAAGGACCCTTATATAGCTGTCTCTTGTGAGACTATGGTGGGGCCTTGAAAACACATAAGTGGATGCTCACAGTCAGCTATTGGATGGATCACAGGGCCCCCAATGGAGGAGCTAGAGAAAGTATCCAAGGAGCTAAAGCGATCTGCAACCCTATAGGTGAAACAACATTATGAACTAACCAGCACCCCGGAGCTCTTGACTCTACCTGCATATGTATCAAAAGATGGCCTAGAAGGCCATCACTGGAAAGAGAGGCCCATCGGTCTTGCAAACTTTATATGCCTCAGTACAGGGGAACGCCAGGGCCAAGAAGTGGGAGTGTGGGGGTAGGGGAGTATTGGGGGGTTATGGGGACTTTTGGGATAGCAATGTAAATGTAAATGAGGAAAATACCTAATTAAAAAAAAGAATTCCACTATTCTTGAAAAAAAAAGAAAGAGTCATATTTCCATACCATGTCTGTAATTCTCCCTTGTGAAGAACAAAATATTTTGTCTCTGTGGTCTCTCTAGCTTTTGTCAGTTAAACTTCACAATTTTCATTAGTACTAGCTAAGCAAATCCCAAGTTTTCAATCTTTCTCACTAACAAATGTATTCAAACAACTGTAGCTATACTATGGCTTGTAGCTGCTTATTTTGTACTTCCTTCACAGAATTTACTGCCTAAAACAGGAACAGCAAGAATAAAGGAACATTCGAAAATACCCTGTCATTTAAAAGTTAGCTATTGTGAAGATGTGATATATGATATATTGTGAAGATGTGATAATCATATATTGTGAAGATTGCTATATGAGATGTGTCACTTCACCACAGTGCCTAGTCTAAAATAAAAAAAGGTATTCTTTCTTAAAAAAAAATAAGATACCAGTTAAGAGTCACAAGGAAGTGCACAGTCACAAGAGTCACAAGGAATACCTGGTAATTGTTTGGGTTATCTCTCAAGACAGTTTCTAAGAGCCCCTAACAATAGCACATTCTTTGAATGAACACTCTTTAAACCCAGGAAGGAGGTGGGTAGAGGAATGTCACTATCTGTTTTATGATTAGCATACCTTGGAGCATTGAGTCACAGAGGTCACATTCCCAAGCCTGGGCCTAAAGGCTTAGAATTTTGCTTTTATATTTTTTCAAAACTAAATAAATAAAATAAAACAGCGTTGGGCAGAGATTTAATGAATTGGCACTTGGTGTTCAAGCAAGTCTTAAGTATTTTGTTTTTTAATTGAGGGAACATCAGAAATCTATACAGTTAACAAAATGTATTTATTATTTGGTAGGTCTCAGGCATCCAATAAGATGGCAGTTTTTGGGTTGCAGGTAGATCTGGAAGGGAGATTTATGAGGGATGGTTGTTTCATTGCTTCAGAATCAGAGAAGTCTCTGGGCATAGAGAAACTGAGACTTACTGGCTGGTCCTGGATTTAGCTTCTTGTTACCAGTCTTCACTGCCTGTAGATCACCTTCCTCCACTGGGATACTCCATGAGATCCAGAATCATTAGACAGGAGATGGGATAGAGGAGCTCAAATTCAGAGTCTCTTAAGAAGAACTGGCTGAAGACACTGGCTTTGATTGTAAACACGGTGGTTTTGTATCTTTTTTTGTTGTTGGTGGTGGTAGTGTCATTTGAGAAAAGATCTCACTAAAGAAGTCCTGACAAGAACTCACTATTTAGATTAGGCTGGCTCCCAACCCATTGAAATCACCATGATTCTTCCTGAAGAGCAATGGGACTCAGTTTCAAATCCATCTGAGCAATTTTCATTCTTCTTTTCTGCTTCCTTTTTTTTTTTTTTTTGACAAAGATTTTTATTTCTATTCATGTTATACCTAAACATCCTTGTGTGTGTTGTAATTGGAAGTATCTTACTTCTTTTGCATGGATTTATAAAGAAGTACCAATCAAAATTTTAGAGTATTTCACATTATTTCTCAAAAAAATCCTCTGCACCTGTCTCTCTAATGAAATCAAAACGATTTTACAAAATTCCCTTTTATGTAATTTATAGGTTTTAAATACAGTCTGATGTGCATGAAAACTGATAACTGGGCTCATTCAAACTTTATCACTCTCCCTCTATGCTCCTTATTCCAATGAAAACCTGCCTTCTGATCGGTTGCTTTTGTTCCAAACTGATGTTGCCAGTGATTATTCTCATTATCTCCATTGTTGGAGTTCCCTTTGTGAAAGCCAAATAATTCACACTAGCCTGAGATTCAAGAGCCTATTCATCGAATCATTTCCTATCCCTGAGTCAACTTTGGTTATTTAGTATTGTATTAATAAGTTGAGTGAGGTGCTATTTATGTATTTTGTTTAGGAGAATTTTTTTTGATAAGTCTTTTCTTTTGATACAGGGTCTTGATCTGTAGATTAATTTGAAACTTTAAGTCTCAACAATTCTCCTGCCTCAATGATGGGACTCTAGCCAGCCTGAGAATAGCAAACTTGGTCCTGGCAGCTTTTGTCCTTGTCTGCCATCACTGTGTCCTGCTGAAAACCATTAGTTTACACTCAAAAGGTAGCCCCCAACTTATTTTGCCTTTATTTTGAAACCTCTTCCTCTTGAGACTCACTACTAACACCCAGCTCTCAAGTCCAGCAATCAAACACTTCTTTGGCTTACTAATTACAAAGCTGAATTAGAATAAAATACTTTTTTTTTCACATGGGGCTGATAATTTTATTTTCATAACATGCCTTTTGCCAATGGGCTAGGTATTATTCTCTATCCAGAGGCAGTCCTTTGCTCCTGCCCTGCTCCCAAGGATAAATACTCCTTTACCCTCTCCCTTGTTCCCTTCCCTTTCTCCTTTGTTTTCTATCTCCTGCCATTGCCTCTTATCCTTTCCCTTTGTCTCTCTGAGGCACACAGATTTCCTTTGTGCTGAGAACTTGGTTTGAGCATATCTTGGCATCATTATGAGGATACCTACATAAAATTTCATTCCTGACTCCAGCCAGAAACATCTTTCATTCTGTATGGGCATTCCTTGAGAAAAATCAGGGTTTCAAATTGTCTCAGGCTATTCATACAATCTCATGAAGAACACTGTGGTACTTTTTTTTTTAAAAGAAAATAGCCTGGCATGGACATGCACATATTTAATCTCATCTCTCTAGGGACTCTACAGAGGAAACTAAGACCCATAACAAGCAAGTGAGGCAAAGCTCCATGGCATTAGGTCCATACACAGCGGCCAGCATTGATTTTAAAGAGATGAACTAAAGTGAGTAAGGAGACTGTGATAATTTTCAGAGAGAACATCCTCTTCTCAGAAGCCTTCTATGAGTCACCTCAATATCTTAAAGACACTGCACTACACATGAAAGTTGGGAGACCCCCATGAGGACCTGTCACAGGGAATCAGGGGATAGTGTTAGGAAATATGTCTTTGACTAAGTGAAGCTCATCTTAGTCAATTTAAAAACTGTCTGAAAGTATGAAGAACTAGATAGCTTAAGGTCACATCATGCCCTTCTCATTTTGATATCGGGTCTCTGAGTGCTCATATATTGCAAATAATGTCTTCCAGTGAAGATTAAATACAAGAATATTGTTACTGAAATGTGCCTGCTTTGGTCCTCGTTTTTCTTGACTACTGAAAAACCTGTCCTCTCATCCCATTATTCTCCATATCTTATTCAGTTTTTCTGATCTGTATGTACTACATACTAATTTGTTTCCAAAATATTGAGCACTTTGTGAAGCCCAGTGCTTTGGGTCCCATTCCTGAGTCATGTTCCTGGGATGCAAGGAACTGCTCAAATCTGAGATTGACCTTATTATGGTGATGAAGAATGAAGAAACAAGACACAGGTACAGAAATGCTGAGATTGGGTAAGCTGTGTAGTCTGATAGGGACATACCATCCATTCAGTAAGTCAACACATGGGGCTGGAGAGATGGCTCAGTGTTTAAGAGCACCGACTGCTCTCCTGAAGGTCTTGAGTTCAAATCCCTGCAACCACATGTTGACTTACAACCATCTGTAACAAGATCTGATGCTGTCTTCTGGAGTGTTTGAAGATAGTTAAAGTGTACTTACATGTAGTAAGTAAATAAATCTTTAAAAAACTTTATAAAAAGAAAAAAAGTTAATACATTTATTGTATGTAGTCAACAAAGAAGAACAATATCCTCATGGAAGTGTGCCTCTATTGTAACACACTCAAACTACAATAATGCTAGAGAAGAAGAGTGCTTGAAACTTTTAGCAGATGCTACATTTATTCACCAGCTCAGAGGAAGATCTTGCCTTTTAATTGTGTATCTCAAACCTTTAGGTGGTTGACATATCCATGCTCCTTTAAGCAAGGGAAATTCAATTAAGATTTCATCAATCCCCAATACTAAGGAAGCTTCCATTTCTCTGTTCTACAATCAACGTTACAGGAGTCATTTTAAAAAACGACAACGTTGGGTCTCCAGATCATAAACATAATATATACCACACTTAGAACATTGGGTTGTAACAAAGTTGATATCCTTGGGCTGTCGTTTGGCCCTGGGTATATCCAGGACTTCAGGACAAAATTGTTCTATTCTGTGTGATAGTATTACACCCCTGTCATCATAGCACTCAAGAGGGCCGGGATACATCTCATAGCTCAGCTGGGTCACCTTGGATGTGTGCTGTAGAAGTTGTTTCAGGGACAGCAGAGAGAGTTCATTTTCCTGGAAATTGACATCTGTGAGGTGGGAACATTGACTTAGGGCAGGCAGCAGGGATTTGAAATGAGGTTCCCCCATATTACATGACTTTAATGCCAAGCAACCCAGGGTATGTCTAACACTCTCAAGGAGAAACCCAAGAGGCTCAAGGCATAAATATTGTAAATGTATATTAATAATGTACAAACATTTTAGCTCAAAAATATTCAGGCAATAGGGCAGGTAATCCAAGTCTGATTGTGAGAGTTCACAGTTACTGATGCAAAATGATACCAATGGCTTCTTCAGGCACCTGGGGAGAGAATATATGATTACTTTCTGGCAAATCTTGTTGAAAAAGGTTGATAAGTTTGGCAACTAAGCAGATGACACTTCTCCCAAACTCATTCTGAGTATATATTGTGGTCAACCCTCCACCCAGGACATGTCCTTCTATTATCTGCTCATACAACTCAGACCATTCTAGTTTGAGGCCTGTAGATATCAACATATTCATGATTTAGTGCCTTGCTGGAAACTACAGCAATGGATATTTCAGGTTAACATGGTAGATGTAGGAAGGACTACTTATCCCAAACAAAGTTGAGTAACTTCTTTGTACTATTGCTAAGAGTTCTCAGAGGTTTTGCTCCTCCCAGGTCCATAATTCTGTCTCCACCCTGAAACACACTGTTACATATTTCTCATCTAGTCAACATGTTTCTGGACTCAAAATCTTTCACATATGAGCAATAAGAGGCATGCTTATGCCTAGTAATATATATCTTAGCACAGGGCTCATCTGCTCAGATATACTATGTCTCTAACAGTGCTAGGTTTATGGTGGCCAGACCATAAAGCACTCCATAGCTTCCAAAACACAAAACAAAATAAAAAAAAAACAAATGGAGGCAAAAGAAATTAAAATAAATGAAAACAGATGTGTTTTGTCTGGGAGTATGACTTGACCCCCTCAGTCCTACCTTACCCGAGGAATTCTTTCAGATTGCCGTATATAAAGTAGACATCATTTATACAGAGTTTCTGGAGACAGGGAAATGTGGGAAGCTGAGAAACCAATGTGATCATTCTTTCCTCAAGCATTTCAGAATCACCAATACTGAGGGAATCTGTGATGTGATCAAGTGTGAGTTCAAGAAGATTGTCCATCTGTCTCAGGTAGGGATTAAGAAACGCCAGATCTTGTAGGCAAAGAGAACATAGCTCCAGCTCTGGTATACAATCTGCATTTACAATTTTGAAGTTTTCTATCACTGTGGCTTTGGTTAAGCTTTGAATTACCAGCTTCCTACAGAATAGATGAATGGAATCTTTTCTTTGCTGGGTCCACTCCAACAAGTATGTGTCAGATTCATTAAGTCTGCCATTCATGACAGAGAGTTCAGTTGTTACCTTCAATTTTTTCTTCTCCACACAATTAGGATGTTTCTGTTCCATGAACTCTGATAAACCTTCAACTTCATGGGATCCAGGCCGTATTCCATCCAAACCATGGTTTTTATCCCTCCAACTGATCTCTTTGAGTTTGCACCTACTGTGGGGGAAATGAGTATAATTTTCAGAAGGTAAAAGAAGACACATCTTACAATCTGATTCTCTCCCACATATCACACTTCAGCTATTTCTTCCAAAATTTTGCTTTTTCCTGTGCCTAAAATCAACCCTCTAGCCTCATGCTCAGTAAATGAATAGCATTCTTTGCAAGAGGGGCATCTTTAATCCTGTCATAGTTCCCTTCATTCCAAGCCCTTTAAACCCAATGTCATTTCATTTGTACCTTTAAGGGATGCAGGTGTAGCCCATTTTTCATTGGGTGTGTCTACTCTTTTCTGTGTAATACATTATCCACTCTTTGCCCAGAGATATGAGACATAGACCAAGACTCTACACGGCTCTAAACCTCTAAACCCAGAAGAGCATAATCCAGATTGAGGGGTGAAGAAACAATTGATGATCAGAAGCCTATGATCCATACTCAAGTAAATATTATCTGTCTCTAGTTGCTCCCTTTCAGCAATTAGAGAATCTTCCTCCAACCCCAGCAAATCTTGTCTACCTGGAGTGAAGCTTTTGTGCAAGAAGTATATCTAGTCCCTCAAGAACAGCCTTCAAACTCTCCAGGTTGCAGTTGTCTATCAGCACTGCTATAGAAAGGTATGAAAAGGGCCACTCAGGTATCATGGCCTTCAAGATCTTTGTATAACCAAAAATGAAGGCCTCCTCAAACAACACTGGGAACAGCATATTGGGCAGGTCCTTGAGAGAAGAAATGGCTAAAGCCTCCTCTCTCAGTAGCCTGTGTATTGCCAGCTTCAGCAGGGTGGGTGGGGAGTAGACATCAATTGTTTCTTCTTCTGAAGAGTCATCCTAGGGAAGAAGAGAATAAAAATATACCATCATTGCCATGAAATTTAGCAAGCCGTTCTGCCCACAGAGGGAAGTGTGAGGGCTAGATTACTACTGATAAGGATTCAGAACTCAGTTTACCATTTTGAGCACCCTCTGTTTTTTATTTCTTCTTTTAGATAATGTCTTTATAGAACTATGTATATCCTTGGCTGTCCTGAAACTTGCTTTATAGACCACACTGGCCTGGACCCTACAGAGAGTTGCCTGCTTTTACTTCCCAAAGGCTGAGATTAAATGCGTGTTCCATCGCTGCTCAGCCTGTGCCACTATAGCATATCTAATCCAGAACTGCTTGGACTGGCCTGTGTTGGTTTTAAAGCCATAATTGTCTCTGGTGTTGCGAAGTGTCTCCAAAGTAGCCTAGTTCCCAAAAGCCATATCGTATTGCAGCCAGAGCTGGGGTGAATATATTCCACTGGTAAAGGATCACCAGGAACTCTGAAGCCTCAGTCAGTTGTCAGATGATGAATAGACTGTGTTTAGCTCTCCAGGCCCTCAAAGAAAGCAAAGGAAACAGTTTCCAAATTTTCCACAATTTCTAGTTATCTATCTACACTGCATGGAATAAGTCATAGCATCTTTGAAATCATAATCATTAGTTATTGACATCAATCTTTGATCATGACCCATACAGGCCTTTTGGAGAGTATGACAGTAAAATTTTAAGCTTCAGGTCTGGAAACTACAGAGCTAAATAGAGTGGGAAAGAAACACTAAAGTCAGTAATCTTTCAGTAGCCATTGGCATGGTCTGTAACTCTTTATAAAGCATCCTTAAAGAAGAGACTATGAGGTTGAGATTATAATTCACATGTTGAATGCAGAAGGCTCACTAGCTCAATGTCATAATCAATTAATTCTACAGCACCCGAATAGCTAGCCTGATACCTATAGAAAGTAAAGGAAGACCCAAAAAAGTAAGAAAATGGAGCAGAAATTTCAATTTTAACTGATATTCACACTTTTTCATTGAGCACTTAATAAAATACAGCTGGCTTCTTCCTGAAATTTTGAACACATGCTGGGTTCCTGGAAAAAAAATAGACCATGTATCAACCAACAGATAGAAATACCTTGTCTGTTTCTGTTTATCTGGGTTTTTTTGTTGTTGTTCTTTGAGACATGGTATTGTCCACAGCTGTTTTGAAATGTGCTATATAATTTAGGCTGCCTTCAAACTGAGAGACTATCCAGCCTTTGCCTTCCTGTTGCTGTTAAGAGTGAGTATGGGAGGGAAGGAGGGAGCAAGGCCGTGATTGTGTCATAATGTCTATTAAATTCACACACACACACATATATACATATATGCATATATACACATACACTACACACACATATGTATACATGTATGTATGTATACATATAGGTTTCTTCCTGCAAGTTTGAAGACATCCTGAGTTCCATTAGAATTAGTGAGCAGATGCAAATCCCATTTGTTTTTTGGTATTGTGTGTTTGTTTCTTTGTTTCCCATTACTTATTAAGTTATCTATCTATCTATTTCTTTAATGTGTATGAGTATACTCTTCCTGTCTTCAGACCCACCCAAAGAGGGCATCAAATCCCATTACAAATGGTTGTGAGTCACCATGTGGCTGCTGGGAATGGAAGCCTGTACTTCTGGACAAGCACTCGGTATTCTTAACCACTGAGCCATCTCTCCAGATCCTTATTTTGCACACACCCCCAATTTTTAATTAGGTATTTTGTTCATTTACATTTCATATGCTATCCCGAAGGTCCCCCATATCACCCCTCCCCCACTCCCCTACCCACCCACTCCTACTTCTTGGCCCTGGTGTTCCCCTGTACTGGGGCATATAAAAATTTCAAGACCAAGGGGCCTCTCTTCCCAATGATGGCCAACTAGGCCATCTTCTGTTAAATATGCAGAAGCATACATTACAAGCTCTGGGGTTACTGGTTAGTTCATATTGTTCTTCCACCTATAGGTTTGCAGACCCCTTAAGCTCCTTGGGTACTTTTTCTAGCTCCTCCATTGGGGGCCCTGTGTTCTATCCAATAGCTGACTGTGAGCTATTTTGCCTTTTTAAAGACACATATAATTCCTGGGTATTTTGACACTCACAGCCTTTCTCCCCCTCCCTGTTGCTGGGATTAAAAGCACACCAAAGAATGCCAGGCTTAAAGTGACAAAAAGATCAGTAGTCAAGGCACTTGTGTAACTCACATCTGACACTCCAGGCTAGAGTGTCTGGAATTCAAGGTCACCCTGACATTCTTTTTTTTTTTTTTAAGATTTATTTATTTATTTATTTATTATATGTAAGTACACTGTAGCTGTCCTCAGACACTCCAGAAGAGGGAGTCAGATCTCATTACAGATGGTTGTGAGCCACCATGTGGTTGCTGGGATTTGAACTCCTGACCTTCGGAAGAGCAGTCGGGTGCTCTTACTCACTGAGCCATCTCACCAGCCCCACCCAGACATTCTTAATGAGACTGTCTCAAAAAACAAAATCCAGACTAAGCTAAAAAATTTCCACAGAAACCAAATGACCCAATTAATAATTAGGTATAATTTAGAACACATTTCGGTAGTCTGATTAAGCAGTTCTCACATGGCTGAGAATCTCTGAATTTAAGGTCAGGCAATCCTTTTTTTTTATTTTTTATTTTTTTTCAAATTTACATTCCAGCCATTGTTCACCCCACTATAGTTCCTCATCCAGTTTCTCCTCCCTGTTTCCACTAAGAGGGTTCTCTTCTTCTCCCCCAAGCCCTATCCTCCACATCCACCTTCTCTAGGGCCACAAGTCTTTACAGAATAAGGCACATCTTCAACCACTGAAACCAAACAAGGCATTCCTCTACCCTGTATGTGCTGGGTATCCTGCCTGGCTGTGTGGCTCAGTCTTTGGGAGCTGCCAAGTGTCTAGGTTAGTTGAGACAGGTGGTCTTACTTTGGGGTCATCCTCCTCTTCAGCTTCTCTAAATCTTCCCCTTATTCAACCAAGGAGGAATCACAAATGGTCCAGAAGCACTTAAAAAATATTCAAAGTCCTTAATCATTATGAAATGCAAATCAAAAAGAACTTAAGAATCCACTTTACAATAATCAGAATGGCTAAGATAAAAAACCCAAGTGACTGCACATTCTGGTGAGAATGTGGAGAAAGGGGAACATGCATTGCTGGTGAAATTGCTAACTAGTGCAACCATAATGGATATCAATCTGGTGGTTTCTCAGAAAATTGGAAACAGTTCTACCTGGAGACCCAGATATACCACTCTGGAGCATATACCCAGAAGATACCCAAAAATACCTCAAAGAAATATACTCCACTATATTCACAGCAGGCTTATTTGTAATAGCCAAAAACTGGAAACAACTTAAGATAGCCCTCAACCTAAAAATGGGTATAGAACATGTAGTTCATTTACACAGTGAAATACTATTTAGCTACTTAAAATGAGGATATCATGAATTTTGCAGACACATGAATGGAACTAGAAAATATTACCCTGAGTGAGGTAAATGAGACTCAAAATGACAAGCATCTTATGTACTAATTAGTAAGTGAGCCATTGGGTAAAAATTATAGAGTATCTAGGATACAGGCAAGGCAATCTTATGTTGAGAGAACTCATCTCAAAGAGAGAGAGAGGGGGAGAAAGAGAGGGAGAGGGAGAGGGAGAGAGAGACAGGGAGAGGGAGAGGGAGAGGGAGAGGGAGAGGGAGAGGGAGAGGGAGAGGGAGAGGGAGAGGGAGAGGGAGAGGGAGAGGGAGAGAGAGAGAGAGAGAGAGAGAGAGAGAGAGAGAGAGAGAGAGAGAGAGAGAACTAGCAAGTAAAAAATTATGTGAACAAAATTTCAAGTGAGGGCCAGGCTTTGGTGGTGCACACCTTTAATCCCAGCACTTGTGAGGCAGAGGGAGGCAGATTTCTGAGTTCGAGGCCAGCTTGGTCTACAAAGTGAGTTCCACGAGAGCCAAGGCTATACAGAGAAACCCTGTCTCAAAAAACAAAACAAAACAAAAAATTTCAAGTGAGGGCAAGGCTAGACTAGGTTCTATCAGATGAGGTATCCTTATGGAGCTGAAAGACTTACTTGATCTGGACACTGCTGACAGATCACCATAATCAGACAGAGTTAGGTTGTGACTCCAAGCTCCAAGAGACTGAGACTACCTCTACCTGTATGACCCTTTATATAACTTCCAGGTGAAGTCCCCCTTTGTGGCCACACCCCCCCAAGCCAAAGTATGCCTCTGATTTAAAAACTGAGTCTCCAACCACTTGCTCATATTCAGATTTGAATGTTGTAGATAATTTGGATCAGATCTGTACTCAGGAAGAATCTTTGTCCAGAATGATAGTCAAGAACTTATTTATTGAAGCCAAGTGATTGAGCTTGATGCCTTTGATAACATCAATTGCAAAGCAGAGGCAGGTAGATCTCTGAGTTCAAGATCACTCTTGTCTCCAAGCATATGGCACTAACCAATCACATCCTGACTATAAATTTAGGTCAACCGCAAGGACTTCTGTTTTCTGACCACACAACTGCTAGTGTTAGGCCTGTGAGCATCACCATGGACATGATTCAGGGTATGTAAGGGAACCACATAAATGGCTGTATCAGGCCAACATGGTTCATATAGAAAGGTATCTTGCATCCTCAATAAGCACTCACCCTTATCCAGTCCCTTTGCAGTGATTCCTGTGTTTCCCCCTCCATGTTCTAGCACTTTTCTCCTGTGTAGGCTTTGCAAACATTCATTTGAATTTGATTCCTTCTTCTTTGATTTCTGACACTGGGTCTCGCCACACAGCCCAGATTTGTCTTAAAGTCTAGAGCATCCTGTCTCAGTGTACAAATTTCACAGCTACCCACAGCAAGAAAGAGAGAGCAGAAAGGAGAGGAGGGAGAGCAATGCAAGCTGAAGATATTCACTGACAAGTCTATCTCAGATTCACATGGCTCCAGAGCTGCCAGAGGAACTTACATATCTTGGTTCACTTTTAAATTTTAGACAGTCTGGATGGGCAGCCAGGTGGTCACTAGTTAACAGACCTTCTACATGATTCTCCAAATTAGTGTAATAAAGCACAATGTCCACAGGACCTTGTAATAACTTCAAAAGTAAAGACAAATGCCATACATTTCAGAGATTCTCTTCACTCAGTCCATGGAAGACTCAATCTGTGGAAAGCAGAACCTATGTTGTTGGGCATACCACAGTAGTACTGCCTTTTTTAACGGCCTGTCTTTTTGCCATGACAAGAAGCTGGTCACATTGGCTTCTCCTGAATAACCTTTCCAAAGGGAAATGAGAGTCAAAGAAGCAGGCTTTGGTACCTGGTGAGACAAAGGTTAATTGTATCTGGGTCGGTTCTTCTGGGAGCTCCATATCCTGAGGCTGTTGAGTGTTTGGACTTGAGACAACTAGAGAGTACTTCCATGGACCGGGCTCAGTTGGCTTCTCTCAACCTGTGGGGAATTAAGATTCCAGATAGGTGGGCAAAGAGTTGTCGAGAATTGACAAAAGGAAACAGACACAAGGGAGTGTTGAATCTGAATGTATTTTTTTTCCAAGCAACACCAGGATTTCAATACAGAAGAAAAACAAGAAGGCTAGGTGAGTACATCCCAAGGTACACTGGTTCTTAACACAAAACAAAGAAAACGTATACATAAAAAGATGGTGGGAGCCAGGCAGTATTTACAACTGTGAATAGGAACAACCCTAATTAAGATCAGCTAAACACAGGAGCCAGGTGAATGCTCTGATACAATGCTAGAATATTGTTAAACCCACCACCAGGGGATCTTTAGTAAATACATGATTATGCTATTCTTCTGGGCCTAGTGGAAAAACCTGCACGAGGGGAATTCCATTCTACTAACCCTTTCATGAATAATACTACAATCTACTTATTTCCTAGGCCAATGTATATTCCTGTGTTTGGGTGTGACTCGGCTATTGTCCTAAGTAATTACTATGCAGACTAGCCCTGAGCTTTTCTAGCTCTGTTCAAGTAAATTGTAATGCCTACTTAGTTTCACTGTCTCTATTAGAAATGAATTTGAATGTTACTGAATAGGTAACATTCTTACTGAATTCCAAGCTCAGAGTTGACTTCAAGGATTATCGAACACTGGTGTAGGCCAGGGAGTAAAATTCAACCTGATTTAAGTATTTGTAAAATCATTACTTGGAAGCAGCTATAATACAAGAAAGCACACAGATCCATACACCAGACTAACATGGCGACAGGGTTTGAGTATATGGCCTATGGGAATGCCAAGGTTCCAGGAGGCAAACTGTCCTTGAAACTCTTTGCCTCAGGACTGCTTTCAGGTTTCTAAACCTGTAATGTGAGTCATTACTGGAGTGGATGTAGCAGAGTACAACAGGGTAAACTGAGTTCTCTAGTATTGCAGATCAGGGACTCTGGGCTTCTGGTGGTTCCTGGGATGGGGGGAGGAGACTAAATTATAGCATGAATATATGGTAACTGAGTATTTTACCAGACCCCTTCTGACTCTGTGGAGATCTATAATGAGTAATGTCCAGAGCTTGTGCACACCGAGAGATTAAAGGGAGACCAAGGCAGCCCAAGACACAGGAACCAGCATCTTCATTCCAGTCCTTTTAGCAGGCAGACAAAGAGCCTGCAGCTGTAGTTCAATCCTGAAGAAATCACCAGGCTTGCCCATTGGTCTCAGGAGTGGCCACAGAAGCATCAAGCTGGCACAAGTAACTCATGAGCAGTTCTTGGCAAATTTCTCTCAATAGTGACATAATCACAAGTTGACCTCAGCATTGCTATGTAAGGCAAACCAAAACATGGGTGCTGTTAGGGAAAAATAGTGGGGAAGAGCAATCCAAAACAAAGGTCAATGCTAGTCTCCCACTGTTTGTGAGGTTACATTAACTCCTTTATCAAGTATTCTTTACTTGTCTGCTATGTCAAAGCATCCTTTCACCTGTGTGTGCTTCAGGTAAACATTCTTTCCTGTGTCTGCTCCAGCAAAACTTTTTTCACCTGGACTTGCCTCAGGAAAACAATCTTCCTAGTGTTTGCTTTAGTAAGACAACCTTTCACCTGTGTAGCCCAGCAAAACATCATTTGATATAACGAACTTCCCAAAGAAACTAGAAGTTTCCACTTAACTAGAGAGGTAGAGGCAGGAAGATCTCTGAGTTGGAGGCCAAACTTTTCTATAAAGAAAGTTCTAGGACAGCCAGCATTACCCAAATAAACTGTCAAAAGAAAGATAGAGGGAAAGAAACAAAGAAGACCACTGCCCCCCCCCAAAAAAAAAACAAAATAAAGACTACTTTTAAAATGAAAATCACTAATATTAATATTTTATCACAGATGCTCTGGTCTCCTGTGCATAAATAAAATACTGCTTAGAAATCATCTTTAATTTGATTTTAGTACACACCTCTGTATATATATACATATATATACACATTTATTCATTTACTTCTTCATTCATTATATTGCTGGGGTGATAATCTCATTCATCACACTTTAAAGTTTTCTAATTTTTAATTATGTGTATATGTGTGTCTTTAATGAGAAATGTTCACATGGATGAAACTTCCCAGAGGCCAAAGGAGTTGGGTCCCTCTCGATATAGAGTTTTAGGTGGTTGTACCTGATATGGGAACTGGAAATTTTAGTTGAGTCCTCTGAACGATCAGTCTCTGCTCTAAACACCTGAGTCACCTGTCATCTCACAAATATTAATGAAGATATAGCTTCACTCTGAAGACATGAAAGGGTTGGCAGTCTCTACTTAGACCAGATTGGCCCTGAACACAGAGATTACCCTGTCTCTGCTCCTGGAGCACCAAAATGAAAGGATCACATAGTCATGGTTGACTAAAAATGAGTTTATTTGCCCAGAAGATGTGACAACACCATTTCTACCTCTTGTTCTGATAAGTGTGAGGCAACATCTTGTCTCAAATATCATCTTGTTTTTGAAACAGGATTTAACCATGGAGTTCTGGCTTTTCTGACCTTTTTGGGTAGACCGGTCTGACCATAAACTCACAAAGATAAGCTTGCCTCAGTCTCCAAGATGCTGAGAGAAAAGGCGTGTTTGACTATGCCTAGTTCACCTCAAATTATTAACAGCCGTTCTTCAGCTTCTTGTGTGGACTCTTCTGAGACATTTTCTTTTGTTACGGAGACAAGAACACCATCTGTATAAATGACACAAATTTGAAACAGTTTTCAATGACACATAAGCCTTTGGTATGTTTGGGTCAATCAGTATGTGTCAAGAAATTGCCATGAGACTGTTTGAAACTTGAACAAATGTTGTCTCTTTGGAATATCTGCTCTCAGTGTTATTTGATTGCTTGCAGCTAAACACTACACTCTTCTTGGTCCTAAGACACTCCTGGGAAATCTAGAGTTCTTTCTTTTGATTACAGCTAGCCTTGGTCAAAAGGGACTGAGATTAGTGCAGGTTGTCTGCTCTCATGAGCAGCAAGGGTTAGATAATTTTGGTAGCTGGAACAAATATTTTGGTGTTTGAACAAATAACTACAGTGAGCTAGCTAGGTGCCAGTCTTCTAGGGGAGACTATGGCCCCTGCTCCTTTGAAAATGAAGGCTTAACATCTTGATGAGATTCCCTCTCTACTGAGGCACCTACTACCAACATCAATCAACACCATCTCCAGACTGCATGTCCAGAACTGCTGCCTCACAACAACAGGCACAAGCAATCCTCCTGCCTCAGCCCTCTTGAGCAGATAGTTAACACAGCTGAACAATGACAGAGCATATAACTCAGCTATAAATTTCTGGAAAGAATGCACAGTTGTGACAATGTATTTGTCACAAAGTCCTCAGAGGATATTTTTAGGAGATTCTGTGTTTATGTGTAGTATCAGAAATAGAGCAATGCCAATGGGACAGAAACTCAGCACTGTGTGCATCATATGTGAAGAAAACTGAGCCAGGTATGTTAGTTTACAACAGTCATTCTATCAAGTGGGATGCTGAGGCAGGAGGAGTGCTGAGAATTAGGGTTTCAGATCAACCTTAGCTACAGATGAAAACCTTGCCCAAACACAAGTTAAAAATGAGTACATAAATATTAGTTTTATGGATTAATTTATTTGATGGGCTTTTGAGTTTCAGGCTAGTTTTGGTTTTGTTGTTTTCCCAAAAGGAAATCTTTCAGTCTATGCACCATCCAATAAATTCATTGAGATTTGCACTTTTCTTTCTGTGGTGTGATGGATTATTGTGTGATATGTAAACATGAGGATTTGTTTGTTTGTTTTGAGACTAGTGATCTCTATGTTATCCCTGGCTGTCCTGGAGCTCTTCATATAGTCCAGGCTGGCCTCAAACTATATTTTAATGAATGTTTCTTTTATGAATGTGTGTGTGTCCTTGAATTTGAGGCACAGATGTTCATAACTGAGAAGTCCCCTTGGTGCATTTTTCCTTTAATGAGTAGGAAGTGCATTTCCCAGTCTCTTTTGTTTTCTTTTGGTTGAAATCCAGTGCATCATCCCATCTGGCTTCCTGTGTCAGCTTTTACTCTCTGTGTACAGGCATAGACAGGTCTGCATCCAAGCGTCATCTCTCATTTTCTTGGGAAAATTCTACTGGCTCATAGACAAGGCTTCATTGAACTCAGAAATCCTTCAGCCTCTGCCTAACAAGTACAGGGGTTAAAGCCACAACCACCTGGCCTCAAGAAATCAGTTCTTGACTATCAGTGTGGTCTAAGTTTCTTCCTGGTATAGATTTGAAAATGAGCAAGTGGGTGGAGACTCAATTATTCAATCAGAGGCTGTCTTTGCCTGGGAGGGTGTGGCTACCAAGGATCATCCAGAAAATCACGGTGTCTTGGAACCAGGAGTGAAGATTTCCCATGTCTAAATACAGAAACCTCTCACCAGTGTCTAGATCAGTAAGTCTGTCAACTCATACAGCCTAGTCTAGCCTTGTCCTCACTTCAAGTAATATATATATACATATATATGTATATGTATATATGTATGTGTATATATACATATATATATTTTTTTTTCTTTTTTGAGATGAATTCTCTCTACATAAGCCTAGCTGGCCTGAACTCACAGAGATTCCCTGTCCTTGGCCACTTGAGTGCCCCTTAACCAGAATATCTAAGTGTGTTCTCAAGTATATTTAATTATCAATTGGGTCATTGTGCTTTCTAGGAGTTGCTTTGTTTTTTGTTTTTTGAGGCAGTCTCACTAAGAATGTCAGGGTGACGTTGAATTCAAGGCCATTCTGGCTAGAATGAGAGGTGTCAGCTATTCAAGTGTCTTCACTGCAGATCTTTATGTCAATTTAAGCCTGGCATTTTTGGGTGTGCCTTTAATCCCAGTCACTCGGAGTCAGAGGCAGGGGGATATCTTGACTTTGAAGCCCAACTGATCTATATGGTGTGTTCCAAAACAGCTTGGGATATTATGGGTCTCAAAAATACAAAACAAAACAAATGAGCAAAGAAACAAATTAGAAAAACACAAGCAGTATTTGTATGTGCTGATTGATACATGGTCTGTTCTTTTCATGGAACATAGGATTTCCTCAAACTTGCAGGAAGAAGCCTGTTCCTTTTCCTTCCTTTCTTTTTTTAATTACAATTTTACTTATTCTCTTTACCTCCATCCCTCACTGTCAGCCACTCCCACAATCCTTTCCCCACGGCCCACTCTCATTCTCCTTTTAGTGGTTGGGGCTCCCCCCTGCCCCCAATAACTCACACACCCTGGCACTTCAAGTCATTGTTAGGTTACGTGTGTCCTCTCCCACTGAGACCTGACAAGACAGACCAGCTAGAAGAACAAATCCTATATACAGGCTAGAGCTTTTGTAATACTCAGCACTCCAGTTGCTTGGGACTCACTTGAAGGTCAAGCTGCACATCTACACATGAGCTGGGAAGCCTAGGTCCAGCCTGTGTATGTCATTTGTTTGGTTCCAACTCTGAGAGCCTGTTCTGGTGCCATCTGTTGCCACTGGCTACTTCCCTGAATTCTCCCTGTGCTCGTTAGCTTCATCTCCTGTTGCTACTCTGTCAGTTCTTCCTCCCCAGTCTTCTCTATTCTCACTGTGCTCTACCCACACAAATCTCAATGTCCCATCCCATGTCCAACTATTCACCACTGGCAAGTTTTTGATAGATCAAAAACCAATTGGCAACAAGGATCCTCAGCATCTGGGCATGCAGATGCAAAACATTAGTAGCAATGTCTAACACAAAACCCGTCTTAGAGAAGAGAATTGGGTGCCCTTTTCTGTTCCAGTAAGTGCCCCTTTCTGGCACTCTCAGAACAGAAGTGCTTATTGCATCATTTGTCCTTTTCCTAAGTGGAGACAGGACTCTCTTCTTTCTTTTCCAGGTAGTTGTAATGACCATTCCTGTAGTGCTATAAATGCTCTTATCAAATAGCTCTACCCTAAATATAGCCTCTGTTTTCCTGTACTGTCCCTTATATTATTTGTATTATTTGCTAAATCTAAATTTGAATGGAGTTGGTTTTTCCCAATTTTTCAGAGCAGTTGCCAACCCACTGTATATGAATATAATTATCATTATTAATTGCCCAATGAGCTAATGTTTCGTAGCCCCATTTAACAGAAAATTACATGTTCTGTCCTCCACAACTAGGGTCTTCATTTGAGGGACAGTTATATGTCTAATGGCTGGCTTAATTATTTTCTACATTCTAGATCATATATTCAAAAGACCTAAAGAAAGAGGGAACCTATATGTTTGCAGTCTCTGTGTATTTATTCCTTTTAGGTCCAAATGCTTTATGTAATAAAAAGCTGAGTGTTTGGAAATGATAGGCAATGATATTAGTAATTAGGTTCCTCTCTGTTGTAATAAAGTCCACACTGGACCATGTGCTTCAGCAGCTTGAGGCAAAACAAAAGAGAAAACCAATCCTTAGGATATTTACCCATTTGATTTTATAGGTCCTGTGGGAGTTGTCTAATGATGCATCCCTAGTCTGGGTCCTGATGTATCTGGGGGTTGCACTTCAGATGAGAGTGATGAAACGAGGATTGGATCTCATCTATTTTCATGGCCATTGGGGTGGTCAGGATTATGAAGTAGGGTCATTTTCGGAATGTGTCCAGGGACTTCCTTTTTTTACCTAGCACTTTAGCCTGTAAAGTGAGACAATGGAGGGCATGTATTTCTTCTGTATCTGTTTCCTGATGATATGAGGGATTTGTCCAACGGGAGTATGAAAGCTGAAACATTTGTCAAAGTTTGGGAAATGAGGCATTTATTAGAAGCATCTGATTTGCTGATCCTGACGAAAAATATGGAGCTATCACAGTGGTTGGACTGATTAACATCAACTTTCAGCAAGTCCAGAGTTCAGCAGCTCTAAAAGTAATGCCTGGATGGAGTCTGTCAGCTGGTTGAAAATCTTCTGAGACAAATATAGAACCAGAAGAGACCAACTGCATTAGTTAGACAGGGCCCCCCATGGAGGGATAAGGCCTTAAATCCACCCTCAAAATTTTCAACCCAAAATTATTCCTGTCTAAAAGAAATGCATCGACAAAAATGGAGCAAAGGCTGAACAAATGGCCTGTCAGTGACTGGCCAAACTTGGGATCCATCCCATATTCAGGCATCAAACCCTGACATTATTACCGAAGCTATTTTTGTGGATGCAAATAGGATTCTAGTAGCTAAGTGAGACACATGAAGGTACTTACAGATAAGCATTGAACCAAGGTCAGGTCTCCTATAGAAAAGTTAAGGGAAGTATTGTAGTAACTGAAGGGGGTGGCAACCCCATAGGAAGACCAGCATTTTGAACTAACTAAGACTCCTGAGAGCTCACAGAGAATAAGCCATCAACCCACTAGCTTGTCCAAGTCCCCAGTTACAAATGAAGCAGTGCACTATGTTGTCAGGCCTCAGTGGATGTGCCTAATCCTGGAGATTAGGATTGTTGCCACAGGCAGGAGGAATACACAGGGATATACCCTCTCATTGGTGAAGGGGATTGGGCATTGCATTAAGAAGTAAGCAAGGGGAGGACTGGAAGTGAGGGTGGGGTCAATATTTGAGAATTAAATAAATTTAGCAATTAGACAACAAAAGTAGGTGAAAGGGAAACAAATTGGAAAGGAGGAAGTCAAGATATCACTATTTGCAGATGATATGATAGTATACATATGTAAACCAAAAATTTCCCCAAGGGAACTCCTACAGCTGATAAACAACTTCAGCAAAGTGGCTGGATATAAAATTAACTCAAACAAATGAGTAGCCTTCCTGTACTCAAAGGATAAACAGGCTGAGAAAGAAATTAGGGAAACAACACCCTTCATAACAGTCACAAGTAATATAAAATACCTTTGTGTGACTCAAATCAAGCAAGTGAAAAATCTGTATGACAAGAACGTCTAGTCTCTGAAGAAAGAAATTGAAGACTTTCAGAAGATGGAAAGATCTCCCATGATCATGGATTAGCAGCATTAACTTAGTAAACATGGCCAGTTCACCAAAAGTAATCTCCAGATTCAATGCAATCCTCATCAAAATTCCACCTCAGTTCTTCACAGAGATAGAAAGAGCAATTCTCAATTCATCTAGAATGACAAATCACAGAGGATAGCAAAAACTATCCTCAACAATTGTTACGGTCTCCGGTCGAGTCAGCTGGACAAGCCGAAAGGCTTAAAAGTCACTCATGAGGCAAAAGAGTTTTAAGGAAGCTCTCCTCCTGGAGTCTAGCGTTCTCTACCCATACATTAATTTTTCATTCCCGCATTCCATTACCACGTTAGTCTAGTGTATGGATCCACGTGCTCTCTTTCAGTATTTTCCTATTATACGTGCTTTTTAAAATTGAATTCTGACATGGTTAAAGCCTCCCACCAGTGTTCCAACAGTCTTAGAACGTCCTTGAACTAGACAGTGACATTCAGAATAGCCTCTGGTATTACACTATCAATAAAAGCCAAGTCGCTCCCATATACAGGAATTTACAATGGTTGAGGAAGTAGATCGGGCTGTGGTTTTAGAGTATTGCATTATTCATGAGATGCTTAGCTAGAATGGAACTCCCTAGTTAGAACCATGACTTGGGTGTGAAAGCCCTTGCACTAGGAGAGTAAAGTTCTCACACCTGGCTTCTAAGACTATAGCTGACCTTAGATAGGGCTGACTCTGTCTCAGTTATTTTATTGCCCACTTCCTGCCAGTCTTTTTGTTTTCATTCCTCTGTTCTGTGTAAGAGTCATTAAGCATCCAGTTACCTCATTTGTACCTTTCGGGTATGTCACCCAACTTCCTTATTGTCTTCTGCATAAAAAGTCTGATGTTCGATTTGAAAAATTACACTCAGATTCCACACGACCTCTCCTGTGTGTGTCTGTTTGTCATTCATCCACGCTTTGCCCACCCACATTGACAGACCCATTCCATGCAGACACAGGGACCCAGAGGGTCTGTGGCAAACAATAAAAGAAGTTTGGGCGGGGTGGGGGGGGAATCTTCATCCCTGACCTCAAGCTATGCTACAAAGCAATAGTGATAAATAAATCCCATGGTCTTCATACAAAAACAGACAAGTAGAACAGTGGAATAAAATTAAATCTGAGAAATAAACACAGACACCTATGGTCACTTGATCCTTGACAAAGAAGCCAAAACCATCCATTGGAAAAAAAGGACAGCATTTTCAAAGAATGGTATGTGAGTAACTGACATTCTGGTTGACAAGTTGAAACCTGAATACTAGACACTTCACCCCACCATAGTTGAATAATCCAACCACTGGAAATAGGATAAGCGAACCACAAAATATGTTACTTAGGAAACCCTCTATGCCTAAATCCTGATATATTTGTGGATTTGGGGCTTGAAAACTTGTTTGGCATTCTGATGCATAGGTACAATTAAGCTCCCAATTCTGATCTATGGCCTGCAATAATCAGTAGAAATCTAAGTGCAATAAATTTTGTTATTTGCTTAAATACTTATTAGATGGATGTTTAAAGATTCATTCAACTCCTGATTTTGTGCTGTTGTCCCTGACTGGTCAGTTATTTTCTGCCTAATTCAAATACAGGCTTTTCTTTGCTGGACTCCTGTGAACTGAAGGTGGTCTGGAATTTTTGCCAATAAAAATTACTGGATGGTCAAGAATTCCCTAAGTACATGTGGCTGACCTTAAAGATAGAGGCATTGTCCTAATTCAGCTTCCAGAGTGCTGGGATTGTATATTCAGACTTTCACATCATGCTCACTACCCAGACACAATTGCCTTTTCTTTTTTTCTTTTTCAATTTTTTAGGTATTTTCTTCATTTACATTTCAAATGTTACACCTATACACTCCCCCCATCCCTCGCTCCCCTAACCACCCACTCCTACTTCTTGGCCCTGGTGTTCCCCTGTACTGGGGCATATAATGTTTGCAAGACCAAGGGGCCTCTCTTCCCAATGATGGCTGACAAGGCCATCTTCTGCTACATATGTAGCTAGAGACACGAGCTCTGGGGGTACTGGTTAGTTCATATTGTTGTTCCACCTATAGGGTTGCAGACCCCTTCATCTCCTTGGGTACTTTCTCTAGCTCCTCCATTGTGGGCCCTGTGTTACATCCAATAGCTGACTGTGAGCATCCACTTCTGTGTTTGCCAGGCTCTGGCATAGCCTCACAAGAGACAGCTATATCAGGGTCCTTTCAGCAAAATCTTGCTGGCATAAGCAATAGTGTCTGCATTTGGTGGCTGATTATGGGATGGATCCCCGAGTAGGGTACTCTCTGGATGGTCCATCCTTTTGTCATAGCTCCAAACTTTGTCTCTGTAACTCCTTCCATGGGTGTTTTGTTCCCAATTCTAAGAAGGGGTGAAGTGTCCACACTTTGGTCTTCATTGTTCTTGAATTTCATGTGTTTTGCAAATTGTATCTTGGGTATTCTAAGAGTCTGGCCTAATCTCCACTTATCAGTGAGTACATATCATGTGAGTTCTTTTGTGATTGGGTTACCTCACTCAGGATAATACCTTCCAAATCCATCCATTTGCTTAGGGATTTAATAAATTCATTGTTTTTAATTGCTGAGTAGTACTCTACTGTGTAAATGTACCACATTTTTTTTGTATCCATTCCTCTGTTGAGGGACATCTGGGCTCTTTCCAGCTTCTGGATATTATAAATAAGGCTGCTATGAACATAGTGGGGCATGTGTTCTTATTACCAGTTGGAACATCTTTTGGATATATGCCCAGGACAGGTATTGCTGGATCTTCTGGTAGTACTATGTCCAATTTTCGGCGGAATTGCCAGACTGATTTCCAGAGTGGTCGTACAAGCTTGAAATCCCATTAACAATGGAGGAGTGTTCCTCGTTATCCACATCCTCGCCAGCATCTGCTGTCACCTGAATTTTTGATCTTAGCCATTCTGACTGGTGTGAGGTAGAAACTCAAGTTTGTTTTGATTTGCATTTTCCTGATGATTAAGGATGTTGAACATTTTTTCAGGTGCTTCTCAGCCATTCCATAATCCTCAGTTGAGAATTCTTTGTTTAGCTCTGTGCCCCATTTTTTAATGGAGTTATTTGATTTTTTTGGAGTCCACCTTCTTGAGTTCTTTATATATATTGGATATTAATTCCCTATCTGAATTAGGATTGGTAGAGATCCTTTCCCAGTCTGATGGTGGCCTTTTTGTCTTATTGACAGTATCTTTTGCCTTACACAAGCTTTGCAATTTTATGAGGTCCCATTTGTCAATTCTCCATCTTATAGCACAAGCCATTGCTGTTCTATTCAGGAATTTTTCCCCTGTGACCACATCTTCAAGGTTTGTCCCCACTTTCTCTTCTCTAAGTTTCAGTATCTCTGATTTTATGTGGAATTCCATGATCCACTTAGACATGACCTTAGTACAAGGAGATAAGAATGGATCAATTTGTATTCTTCTTTTTTTCCCATTTTTATTAGGTATTTAGCTCATTTGCATTTCCAATGGTATACCAAAAGTCCCCCATTCCCACCCACCCCTACTCCCCTACCCACCCACTCCCCCTTTTTGGCCCTGGCGTTCCCCTGTACTGGGGCATATAAAGTTTGCAAGTCCAATGGGCCTCTCTTTGCAGTGATGGCCGACTAGGCCATCTTTTGATACATATGCAGCTAGAGACAGGAGCTGCGGGGTACTGCTTAGTTCATATTGTTGTTCCACCTATAGGGTTGCAGTTCCCTTTAGTTCCTTGGGTGCTTTCTCTAGTTCCTCCATTGGGGGCCCTGTGGTCCATTCAATAGCTGACTGTGAGCATCCACTTCTGTGTTTGCTAGGCCCTGGCATAGTCTCACAAGAGACAGCTATATATGGGTCCTTTCAGCAAAATCTTGCTAGTGTATGCAATGGTGTCAGCGTTTGGAAGCTGATCATGGGATGGATCTCTGGATATGGAAATCACTAGACGGTCCATCCTTTCGTCACACTTCCAAATTTTGTCTCTGTAACTCTTTCCATGGGTGTTTTGTTTCCTATTCTAAGAAGTGGGAAAGTGTTCACACTTTGGTCTTCGTTCTCTTGAGTTTAATGTTTTTAGCAAATTATATCTTATATCTTGGGTATCCTAAGTTGCTGGGCTAATATCCACTTATCAGTGAGTACATATTGTGAGAGTTCCTTTGTGATTGGGTTACCTCATTCAGGATGATGCCCTCCAGATCCATCCATGTGGCTAGAAATTTCATAAATTCATTCTTTTTAATAGCTGAGTAGTACTCAATTGTGTAAATGTACCACATTTTCTGTATCCATTCCTCTGTTGAGGGGCATCTGGGTTCTTTCCAGATTCTGGCTATTATCAATAAGGCTGCTATGAACATAGCAGAGCATGTGTCCTTCTTACCGGTTGGGGCATCTTCTGGATATATGCCCAGAAGAGGTATTGCTGGATCTTCCTGTAGTACTATGTCCAATTTTCTGAGGAACTGCCAGACTGATTTCCAGACTGGTTGTACAAGCTTGCAATCCCACCAACAATGGAGGAGTGTTCCTCTTTCTCCACATCCTCCCCAGCATCTGCTGTCACCTGAATTTTTCATCTTAGCCATTCTGACTGGTGTGAGGTGGAATCTCAGGGTTGTTTTGATTTGCAATTCCCTGATGATTAAGGATGCTGAACATTTTTTCAGGTGCTTCTCTGCCATTCGGTATTCCTCCGGTGAGAAATCTTTGTTCAGTTCTGAGCCCCATTTTTTAATGGGGTTATTTGATTTTATGGAGTCTACCTTCTTGAGTTCTTTATATATATTGGATATTAGTCCCCTGTCTGATTTGGGATAGGTAAAGATCCTTTCCCAATCTGTTGGTGGTCTTTTTGTCTTATTGACGGTGTCTTTTGCCTTGCAGAAGCTTTGCAATTTTATGAGGTCCCATTTATCGATTCTCGATCTTACAACACAATCCATTGCTGTTCTATTCAAGAATTTTTCCCCTGTACCCATATCTTCGAGGCTTTTCCCTACTTTCTCCTCTATAAGTTTCAGTGTCTCTGGTTTTATGTGGAGATCCTTTATCCACTTAGATTTGACCTTAGTACAAGGAGATAGGAATGGATCAATTCGAAATCTTCTACATGATAACAGCCAGTTGTGCCAGCACCATTTGTTGAAAATGCTGTCTTTTTTCCACTGGATGGTTTTAGCTCCCTTGTCAAAGATCAAGTGACCACAGGTGTGTGGGTTCATCTCTGGGTCTTCAATTCTGTTCCATTGGTCTACTTGTCTGTCACTATACCACTACCATGCAGTTTTTATCACTATTGCTCTGTAGTACATCTTTAGGTCGAGCATGGTGATTCCACCAGAGGTTCTTTTATCCTTGAGAAGAGTTTTGGTATCCTAGGTTTTTTGTTATTCCAGATGAATTTGCCGATTGCCCTTTCTAATTCGTTGAAGAATTGATCTGGAATTTTCATGGGGATTGCATTGAATCTGTAGATTGCTTTTGGCAAGATAGCCATTTTTACTATATTGATCCTGCCGATCCATGGGCATGGGAGATCTTTTCATTTTCTGAGATCTTCTTTAATTTCTTTCTTCAGAGACTTGAAGTTCTTGTCATACAGATCTTTCACTTCCTTAGTTAGAGTCACGCCTAGGTATTTTATATTATTTGTGGCTATTGAGAAGGGTGTTGTTTCCCCAATTTCTTTCTCAGCCTGTTTGTCCTTTGTGTAGAGAAAGGCCATTGCCTTGTTTAAGTTAATTTTATATCCAGCTACTTCACTGAAGCTTTTTATCAGGCTTAGGAGTTCTCTGGTGGAATTTTTAGGGTCACGTATATATACTATCATATCATCTGCAAAAAGTGATAATTTGACTTCTTCTTTTCCAATTTGTATCTCCTTGATCTCCTTTTGTTGTCTAATTGCTCTTGCTAGGACTTCAAGTACAATGTTGAATAGGTAGGGAGAGAGTGGACAGCCTTGTCTAGTCCCTGATTTCAATGGGATTGCTTCAAGCTTCTCACCATTAATTTTGATGCTGGCTACTGGTTTGCTGTAGAATGCTTTTATCATGTTTAGGTATGGGCCTTGAATTCCTGATCTTTCCAAGACTTTTATCATGAATGGGTGTTGGATTTTGTCAAATGCTTTCTCAGCATCTAACGAGATGATCATGTGGTTTTTGTCTTTGAGTTTGTTTATATACTGGATTACATTGATGGATTTCCGTATATTGAATCATCCCTGCATCCCTGGGATGAAACCTACTTGGTCAGGATGAATGATTGTTTTGATGTGTTCTTGGATTCGGTTAGCAAGAACTTTATTGAGGATTTTTGCATCAATATTCATAAGGGATATTGGTCTAAAGTTCTCTATCTTTGTGGGGTCTTTTTGTGGTTTAGGCATCAGAGTAATTGTGGCTTCATAGAATGAGTTGGGTAGAGTACCTTCTGTTTCTATTTTCTGGAATAGTTTGTGAAGAACTGGGATTAGATCTTCTTTGAATGTCTGATAGAACTCTGCACTAAACCCATCTGGTCCTGGGCTTTTTTGGTTGGGAGACTATTAATGACTGCTTCTATTTCTTTAGGGGATATCGGGCTCTTTAGATCATTAACCTGATCTTGATTCAACTTTGGTACCTGGTATCTGTCTAGAAACTTGTCCATTTCATCCAGGTTCTCCAGTTTTGTTGAGTATAGCCTTTTGTAGAAGGATCTGATGGTGTTTTGGATTTCTTCGGGATCTGTTGTTATGTCTCCCTTTTCATTTCTGATTTTGTTAATTAGAATGCTTTCCCTGTGCTCTCTAGTGAGTCTGGCTAAGGGTTTGTCTATATTGTTGATTTTCTCAAAGAACCAGCTCCTCTATTGGTTGATTCTCTGAATAGTTCTTCTTGTTTCCACTTGGTTGATTTCGCCCCTGAGTTTGATTATTTCCTGCCGTCTACTCCTCTTGGGTGAATTTGCTTCCTTTTCTTCTAGACCTTTTAGGTGTGTTGTCAAGCTGCTAATGTATGCTCTCTCTAGTTTCTTTTTGGAGGCACTCGGAGCTATGAGTTTTCCTCTTAGAAATGCTTTCATTGTGTCCCATAAGTTTGGGTATGAAGTGGCTTCATTTTCATTGAACTCTAAGAAGTCCTTAATTTCTTTCTTATTCCTTCCTTGACCAAGGTATCATTGAGAAGAGTGTTGTTCAGTTTCCACGTGAATGTTGGCTTTCTATTATTTATTTTGTTATTGAAGATCAGCCTTAGTGCATGGTGATCTGATAGGATTCCTGGGACAATTTCAATATTTTTGAATCTGTTGAGGCCTGTTTTGTGACCTATTATGTGGTCAATTTTGGAGAAGGTACCATGAGGTGCTGAGAAGAAGGTATATCCTTTTGTTTTAGGATAAAATATTCTGTCGATATCTGTCAGATCCATTTGTTTCATAACTTCTGTTAGTTTCACTGTGTCCCTGTTTAGTTTCTGTTTCCATGATCTGTCAATTGGTGAAAGTGGTGTGTTGAAGTCTCCCACTATTATTGTGTGAGGTGCAATGTGTGCTTTGAGATTTACTAAAGTTTCTTTAATGAATGTGGCTGCCCTTGTATTTGGAGCATAGATATTCAGAATTGATAGTTCCTCTTGGAGGATTTTACCTTTGATGAGTATGAAGTGTCCCTCCTTGTCTTTTTTGATGACTTTGAGTTGGAAGTCAATCTTATCAGATATTAAGATGGCTACTCCAGCTTGTTTCTTCATACCATTTGCTTGGAAAATTGTTTTCCAGCCTTTCATTCTGAGGTAGTGTCTATCTTTTTCTCTGAGATGAGTTTCCTGTAAGCAGCAAAATGTTGGGTCTTGTTTGTGTAGCCAGTTTGTTAGTCTATGTCTTTTTATTGGGGAGTTGAGACCATTGATATTAAGAGATATTAAGGAAAAGTAATTGTTGCTTCCTGTTATTTTTGTTGTTAAATTTGGCATTCTGTTCTTGTGGCTGTCTTCTTTTAGGTTTGGTGAGGGATTACCTTCTTGTTTTTTCTAGGGCTTTGTTCCCGTTCTTGGATTGGTTTTTTCTGTTATTATCCTTTGAAGGGCTGGATTCATGGAGAGATAATGTGTGAATTTGGTTTTGTCATGGAATACTTTGGTGTCTCCATCTATTGTAATTGAGAGTTTGCTGGGTATAGTAGCCTGGGCTGGAATTTGTGTTCTCTTAGTGTCTGTATAACATCTGTCCAGGCTCTTCTGGCTTTCATAGTCTCTGGTGAAAAATCTGGTGTAATTCTGATAGGCTTGCCTTTATATGTTACTTGACCTTTTTCCCTTACTGCTTTAGTATTCTATCTTTATTTAGTGCATTTGTTTTTCTGATTATTATGTGTCGGGAGGAATTTCTTTTCTGGTCCAGTCTATTTCGAGTTCTGTAGGCTTCTTGTATGTTCATGGGCATCTCTTTCTTTAGATTTGGGAAGTTTTCTTCAATAATTTTGTTGAAGATGTTTGCTGGTCCTTTGAGTTGAAAATTTTCATTCTTATCCACTCCTATTATCCGTAGGTTTGGTCTTCTCATTGTGTCCTGGATTTCCTGGATATTTTGAGTTAGGATCTTTTTGCCTTTTGTATTATCTTTGATTGTTGTGCCAATGTTCTCTATGGAATCTTCTGCACCTGAGATTCTCTCTTCCATCTCTTGTATTCTGTTGCTGATGCTCAAATCTATGGTTCCAGATTTCTTTCCTAGGGTTTCTATCTCCATTGTTGCCTCACTTTGAGTTTTCTTTATTGTGTCTACTTCCCTTTTTAGGTCTAGTATGGCTTTGTTCATTTCCATCACCTGTTTGGATGTGTTTTCCTCTTTTTATGTAAGGCCTTCTACCTGTTTGGTTGTGTTTTCCTGTTTTTCTTTAAGGACTTGTAACTCTTTAGCAGTGTTCTCCTGTATTTCTTTAAGTGAGTTATTAAAGTCCTTCTTGATGTCCTCTACCATCATCATGAGATATGCTTTTAAATCTGGGTCTAGGTTTTGGGGTGTGTTGGGGTGCCCTGGACTGGGCAAGGTGGGAGTGCTGGGTTCTGATGATGGTGAGTGGTCTTGGTTCCTGTTAGTAAGATTCCTACATTTACCTTTTGCCATCTGGTAATCTCTGGAGTTAGTAGTTATAGTTGACTCTGTTTAGAGATTGTTCTTCTGGTGATTCTGTTACCGTATATCAGCAGACCTGGGAGACAGATTCTCTCCTCTGAGTTTCAGTGCTCAGAGCACTCTCTGCTGGCAAGCTCTCTTACAGGGAAGGTGCGCAGATATCTTGTGTTTGGACCTCCTCCTGGCCGAAGAAGAAGGCCCAAAACAGGGCCTTTCTCAGAAGCTGTGTTGCTTTGGCAGGTCCCAGAAGCTGTCAGCTTCTGTGGTGCAGACTCTCACCTGTGCAGACTAAATTCCTAAGTTCGGTGGAGTCCCGGAACCAAGGTGGCGCTCGCTGCTCCTGAGGCTGAGGCCTTCCGAGCCAGGAGGACACCTGTCCTCTGGTCCAGACGGTGGCCAGCAAAGGGTGCTGCCTCAGCGGCTCTGTGCCTCCGCCTGTCCCAGAAGCTGTCCGGTTCTGTGGCGCACCCTCTCACCTGTTCAGACTAATTTCCTAAGTTCGGCGGAGTCCTGGAACCCAATTTGTGTTCTTCTACATGATAACTGCCAGTTGTTCCAGCACCATTTGTTGAAAATGCTGTCTTTTTCCCTTGCCAAAGATCAAGTGACCATAGGTGTGTGGGTTCATTTCTGGGTCTTCAATTCTATTCCATTGGCCTACCTGTCTGTCGCTACACCAGTACCATGCAGTTTTTATCACAATTGTTCTGTAGTACAGCTTTATATCAGACATGGTAATTCCACCAGAGATTCCTTTATCGATGAGAAGAGTTTTTGCTATCCTAGGTTTTTTTGATATTTCAGATTAATTTGTCAATTGTCCTTTCTAATTCCTTGAAGAAATGAGTTGGAATTTTGATGGGGATTGCATTGAATTTGTAGATTGCTTTCGGCAAGATAGCCATTTTTACTATATTGATCCTGCCAATACATGAGCATGGGAGATCTTTGCATCTTCTGAGATCTTTGATTTCTTTCTTCAGAGACTTGATGTTCTTATCATACAGATCTTTCACTTCCTTAGTTAGAGTCACACCAAGGTGTTTTAAATTATTTGTGGCTATTGTGAAGGGAGTTACTTCCCAAATTTCTTCTTCAGCCTGTTTATGCTTTCTGTAGAGAAAGGCCATTTATTTATTTATTTATTTATTTATTTATTTATTTATTTATTTATTTGAGTTAATTTTATATCCAGTTACTGCACTGAAGCTGTTTATCAGGTTTAGGAGTTCTCTTGTGGAATTTTTAGGGTCACTTATATATGCTATCATATCATTGGCAAATAGTGACTTTTTCCTTTCCAATTTGTATCCCCTTGACCTCCTTTTGTTGTCGAATTGCTCTAGCTAGGACTTCAAGTACTATATTGAACAGGTAGGGAGAAAGTGGGCAGCCTGTCTCGTCCCTGATTTTAGTGGAATTGCTCCAGCTTCTCTCCATTTACTTTGATTTGGGCTACTGGGTAGCTGTAGATTGATTTTATTATTTTTAGGTATGGGTTTTGAATTCCTGATCTTTTCAAGACTTTTATCATGAAGGGGAGTTGGATTTTGTCAAATGCTTTCTCACCATCTAAGGAGATGATCATGTGGGTTTTGTCTTTGAATTTGTTTCTATAGTGTATTACGCTGATGGATTTACATATATTAAACCATCCCTGCATTCCTGGAATGAAGCCCACTGGGTCATAATGGATGATTGTTTTGACATGTTCTGGGATTGCTTCTATTTCTTTAGGGGATATAGGACTGCTTATGTCATTAATCTGATTCTAGTTTAATTTTGGTACCTGGTATCTGACTAGAAATTTGTCCATTTCATCCAGATTTTCCAGTTTTGTAGAGTATAGCCTTCGTTGTAGTATCTGATGGTGTTTTGGATTTCCTCAGGATCTGTTGTTATGTCTCCCTTTTCATTTCTGATTTTGTTAATTAGGATGCTGTTCCCGTGCCTTCTAGTGAGTCTGGCTAAGGGTTTAGCTATCTTGTTGATTTTCTCAAAGAACCAGCTACTGATTTGGTTGATTCTTTGAATAGTTCTTTTTGTTTCCACTTTGTTTATTTTGCCCAGTGTTTGATTATTTCCTGCCTTCTACTCCTCTGGGTGAATTTACTTCCTTTTGTTCTAGAACTTTTAAGCGTACTGTCAAGCTGCTTGTGTAAGCTCTGTCTAGTTTCTTTTTGGAGGCATTCAGGGCTATGAGTTTTCCTCTTAGGACTGCTTTCATTGTGTCCCATAAGTGTTGGTATATTGTGGCTTCATTTTCATTAAACTGTGAGTTCTTTATTGTTTTTACTTCCATTTTTAGATCCTTGATGATTTTGTCCAATTTCATCACCTGTTTGGTAGTGTTTTCCTGTAGCTCTCTAAGGGATTTTTGTGTTTCCTCTTTAAAGGCTTCTAGCTGTTTACCTGTGATTTCCTGTATTTCCTTTTTAAGTCCTCCATCATCATCATGAGAAGTGACTTTACATCCATGTCTTGCTTTTCTGGAGCGATGGTGTATCCAAGACTTCCTATGGTGGGTGAGTTTGGTTCTGATGATGCCAAGTAACCTTGGTTTCTGTTGTTTCTGTTCTTATGCTTGCTTCCTGCCATCTGATTATCTCAAGTGCTTGCTGCCCACAATATATCTGATTGGAGCCTGTCCTTCATATAATCCCAGTTGATTCAGGACTCTTCAGAGTCCAGCTTTCTCTGTGATCTTTTAATTGTGGGCTCCTGTGAACCTGAGATTCTGGGTGTGTTAGAGTTCTTGGCAGTCAAGCTCCTCTGGGACCCTGAAATGCTAGTGTGACCTAGTGCCTGTTATCCTGAGATCCTGTTGTCCTAAGATCCTGGGTGTGTTACTGTGCCTGGAGATGGTGTCTCATTTGCGGATCATGGAGCTGTCTGGTCTGTTCAAAACCGAGGTAAACCAGAACTCATCAAAAGGAACCTGAGCCTCTGGCCACAAAGGGCTCTAGTGTCCTTGTTCCTGCTGTCACAGGCCCCTCACAATTGGATTGGAACTGATGTTGTGTTCTGCTCACCAGTGATCCTAAGATGCTGTGCAGAGTCTTGTAGGGACCATGGGGGTGTCGGCAGACTCTGTGCCCAAGGTGACTCAGTGCTGGAGCTGACCAGAAGGGACTTGTGCCCCTAGTCCTGCCAGTTTTCTGCTTCCCTAATGCTGTGTCAGGTCCCAAGCAATTAGATTGGAACCGACATTGTGTTCCGCTCACCAGTGATCCTAATATCACGTGGAGAGTCCTCTAGGGACCATGGGGGTGTCTGCTGAATCAGTTCCCAAGGTGACCCAGTGCTAGTGCCGACCGGAAGGGCTCCTTTTCTTTCCAGTGTCTTGGCTGATCCTTTCCCTTAATTTATGGTGAACCAAGGGCAGATTCAACTCAAAACCACCCTTATTTGTCTTGGTGTGGTTTGACCTAAGAATAGAAGAAATGATATTCCTTAGCTACACCTATCCTCAAGCTTGCTGTGTAGCTGAGGATAACTTTGAACTGATCCTTCATCATCCTCCCACTTCAGCCTTCGAAGAGCTGCTACAGCTAATGACTGACAGCATACACAGCTCAGCTGTGAACTTCAGAACAGCCACAGTCCAGACAAAATATTTCAGCTGTCTTGTCTTAGATTTCCTTTTTTCTTTTTTTGTCTATTATCAGGCACAGATTAAATCCTGAACTGACTCATACCTAGATCAATACTAGGCACAAATGTATAAAATTTAGGCAGCTCTATGTTTCTTTACAATAGTCATCCTTCTTTCTGGGAAGACAAACTAGGAGGATTGCTGAGAGTCAAAATCAAGATTATATATAGAGTAAGACTCTGTCACAAAATAAAATATGAAGCCAAGTGCATAAGTAAGAAAATAAATGTAAATAAACAACAAAGTGAGCCTGACAGTTGTAGCACAGGCCTTTAATCCCGACACTTGGGGTGGGGCAGAAACAGGTAGATATTTGAGCTCTTGTCCAGACTGGTGAGTGTGTTCCAGTATGTCCAGAACAACACAGAGGAACCCTGTCTTGAAAACAAAAATATAAATAAAAAACAAAAAAACAAAACGCAAAATGAAAGTTAAAATTCAATAAACGAACTCTATAACTCTGCATAGATGGACTCTGGATATTCATTTGGGTTTTGGGATGATTGCCTGTTTGCTACTTCTTCCATGAATGTTTAGTTTAATGAGTATTGAGAAAGATGACTCACATAAGATCAAAGGATTTGAGAAAAGTCATTAGGTGTGCTGAATTTTTTTGATGCTGGTACAGCTGCTAAAGATGACAGGAAAAAGGTTTGCAAAAGTGTTCTAGGAGCTACATTCAGGGCTTTGTATCCATAGGGACTGCCTAGACCTTCTGGGAATAGGAATCTGTCACCAGTGTCCAGACCAGATAAGTCCTTCACCTTCATCAGGACATTACAATTGATTCAGAGACAGTTTAGACACAAGACAGCACAGCAATCCTTATCTAATCTAATGTGAAGTAACAGGAAAGAGAAGAGGACAAGGCATAGGGAGTACATAGATCTGTATAGTTGCCCAGGTATTTTCTGTTTTCAGATCTGAGAGAAGTGACACCAGTCTGCTCTGATTCCTATAAGTAAAATGTTCATTTTTGAGCCTATGAGCTGAGTGGATGGGAAATGTTGAAAACTGGGCATGAGATTCAGGGTCTGGGTGACTAAGGAAGAGCTGCAGAGGGTGTGACAGAGAGTAAATGACAATGCAGGAGGCACCTGACATACAGTCATGTGGGTCTCATATTGCTTCTTCTTGAGTGCCCACTTAGCCTAATGGGCATCTCTGGGTCCCTGCTTTGTACTGAAGAGTGGTCATGGTCATTATGTCATAACCTGGTTCCACCCTGATGGAATAGTCAATAATGGTGTGACTTGAATAATCAGACTTTATCAAAACAACTTCCCAGGACCAGCAGAAAGGCCAAGCTTCTGTAATGGAGTAGCCAGAACAGAGCATAGAACATTCCATATGAACTACCTCAGGAGTGCTGGCATCCCAGTTGTGTCCCACCATAACTGTTGTACTTGTTTTCCTGAAAAAGGGCCTTCCAGCTAGTTCACAATATTCCAGACTAAGTACCAGATTGAAAGAGAGCTCAAACGTGAGCAGGTGAGGTAGAGTTCTTAATTATGGGATCATAAGGCTCTCTATTGTCTCTACTGAGGATGTTTGTTGTTGCTGTAGAATCTCTTCTGTCCCAGTCTAGATATGGACATTCTATGGAGCAAAACTAACCTTGGTCTTCTGATTATCCAACCTCCTCTTCTCAAATGCAGGAATTAGAGGGGTATGCTGCTGAAGACCCCCATATTGAGATTTGGGATGAACTTTGTGACCACAGTTCACCTGTCAAAAGTAGCCTGGAGGTATCACAGTGCCTCTTGCACTCTAACTACCTACCTCAGACAGGGACATTAGACAGATCCAAACAAATAGTTTCACTGTTGGATGTGAGGAATCCACTCCTAGCCACACTCAAGCGTTCATAGCTTGAGGATGAAATGTTCAAGACTAGTTTCAGCTGGGTGGCTCTCCATCAGACTTTGCTCTAATAATTTATAAAAAAGAAGAACACATGGGTGGGAGATCAGGCTGCACTACTGTAATCTGCCTTAGTAGATTACAGTATCAGAGATCTGGATTCACAGTCTCAGGCCCATGCCAGATAGACTTGGGGGTGGGGTAAAATAGAAGATGCAGGAGGAGGTGCTTTCTATGGACAACTTCCTCATCTCTGTGGTTAGGTTACTCTTTGAGTCACACCATAATCTGTAAGCAACTGGGAGTTATAGGAAGATAAGAAGTACCTGCCTAGCATGATGAACCTGGTTAATGTCCCCTCCTCTATAAATAAATGGACACTGCAATGCAAAAGACATTAAAGGCATGCTCATGAAATTGACTTCACTTCCTATGAACCATTTGTTCTATGTGACCTGACCTCAATTAAGTGACATATGAAAGTACTTTGATGGTAGGGAAAAATATCTTATCAGGCATGAGGACCTGCTACATCCATTCCAGTAGTGACTCGTGTGACAGCCCTAAAAATCTGGATGCAGTCCTGAGGCAAAAAGTTAACAGAAATGTAGTGTCCTGGAACCTTGGCATTCCCATAGCACAAATGCTCCAAATTTGTCCCTGTGATAATGTGGAGGATCTTGCATGCTTTTTTTTTTAATTTTTATTTTTTTATATTTTTTATTACATATTTTCCTCAATTACATTTCCAATGCTATCCCAAAAGTCCCCCATACCCTCCCCCCTACTTCCCTACCCACCCATTCCCATTTTTTTGGCCTTGGCGATCCCCTGTACTGGGGCATATACAGTTTGCATGTCCAGTGGGCCTCTCTTTCCACTGATGGCCGACTAGGCCATCTTTTGATACATATGCAGCTAGAGTCAAGAACTCCGGGGTACTGGCTAGTTCATAATGTTGTTCCACCTATAGGGTTGCAGATCCCTTTAGCTCCTTGGGTACTTTCTCTAGCTCCTCCATTGGGAGCCCTGTGATCCATCCAATAGCTGACTGTGAGCATCCGCTTCTGTGTTTGCTAGGCCCCAGCATAGTCTCACAAGAAACAGCTACATCTGGGTTCTTTTCGATAAAATCTTGCTAGTGTATGCAATGGTGTCAGCCTTTGGAAGCTGATTATGGGGTGGATCCCTGGATATCGCAGTCTCTAGATGGTCCATCCTTTGTCACAGCTCCAAACTTTGTCTCTGTAACTCCTTCCATGGGTGTTTTGTTCCCAATTCTAAGGAGGGGCATAGTGTCCACACTTCAGTCTTCATTTTTCTTGAGTTTCATGTGTTTAGCAAATTGAATCTTATATCTTGGGTATCCTAGGTTTTGGGCTAATACCCACTTATCAGTGAGTACATATTGTGTGAGTTCCTTTGTGAATGTGTTACCTCATTCAGGATGATGCCCTCCTGGTCCATCCATTTGGCTAGGAATTTCATAAATTCATTCTTTTTAATAGCTGAGTAGTACTCAATTGTGTAAATGTACCACATTTTCTGTATCCATTCCTCTGTTGAGGAGCATCTGGGTTCTTTCCAGCTTCTGGCTATTATAAATAAGGCTGCTATGAACATAGTGGAGCATGTGTTCTTCTTACCGGTTGGGACATCTTCTGGATATATGCCCAGGAGAGGTATTGCTTGATCCTCCAGTAGTACTATGTCCAATTTTCTGAGGAACCACCAGACTGATTTCCAGAGTGGTTGTACAAGCCTGCAATCCCACCAACAATGGAGGAGTGTTCCTCTTTCTCCACATCCTCGCCAGCATCTGCTGTCACCTGAATTTTTGATCTTAGCCATTCTGACTGGTGTGAGGTGGAATCTCAGGGTTGTTTTGAATTGCATTTCCCTGATGATTAAGGATGTTGAACATTTTTTCAGGTGCTTCTCTGCCATTTGGTATTCCTCAGGTGAGAATTCTTTGTTCAGTTCTGAGCCCCATTTTTTAATGGAGTTATTTGATTTTCTGAAGTCCACCTTCTTGAGTTCTTTATATATGTTGGATATTAGTCCCCTATCTGATTTAGGATAGGTAAAGATCCTTTCCCAATTTGTTGGTGGTCTTTTTGTCTTATTGACAGTGTCTTTTGCCTTTGCATGCTTTTTAAAAGTATTTTACTGAATAAGAGTTAGAAATCTCAGGGCAAGCTACTCCCATATGCAAGAATTTACCATGGCCTAGGAAGAAGGAAGGTTGTGGTCTAAGAAGGAACTAGAGTAAATACTTAGAACTATACATAGCTGAGCCACTACCATACATAGGGATTTACAGTGGCCTAGTGGGAAGGTGGACTATACAATAGACTAGAATTGGAACTATAGCATTGCCCCTGGCTTCTAAAATTAAGCTGACCTTAGGTGGGGCTGCTTTTGATCCCAGTTGTTAACATTGATTTTATCCCAGTTGGTTCCTGTTAGCTTTTAGTACACTGTCATCTGTTTGGTTGTAAAGGTAATTTTGTATCAGATAACGTCAATGTACCTTGGATGGTCTTAATGCATCACTTAACTTCTTTGTTTTCTCTAATATATAAGACTGATGCTCACTTTGACAAAAATTGCATTCAGATACAGCTCACTCCCTTGTGTCCTTGTGTGTTTGTCACCTTTCTCATTGCCAACTCCTGTCCACATGTCTGGAGCCCTGATTTCTCCTGAGGATTGAGGGGGGCCGACTGAGGCTGGTCCACAGCAGGGACTAGTGCCCTCAATCTCAGAAAAACAGAAGCAGAGAACAGCAGATTACTATGACTTCTTATGCCGACTGGTCATCAAAGCATATTGCAGAGAAGCCAAGACTACATAGTAAAACATTGTCTCAACAGAAATATGGAGATAGAGGTTGTGCTAATTGATGATTCATCCTTAACGAGCTTGTCTGCTCTTTCAACTGCCCCTGTATCCCATGCCAGCTTCAATTGTATGGTTAGAGAATTCTATAACACCAGTGACAGTTACCTTTTTCTGGTCTCCACTGGTATTGTGGAGATAGGAAACAAAGGATAAGTGAAGGCAAAACTCTCAAACACATGCAGAAAAAGTTATGTGTTTTCATTTATTTCTTCCTGAGAAATAAATACAGCCTATGGATATGCATGTGATGTAGATAATATCAAATTCTGATATCTAGTTGATATCAACTTCAAGTGGACTCTGATTCAAGTGGTCCTATACCAGCTGTCACTTCTATTTAGGGCATTCCTACTGAATATTTCCTACAAAGAACTGTTTCATAGTCACCAGATAACAACAGTGACCTTGAAGCAATGGAGCCACTAGTCTATATTTTCATAAACATACCAATGATGATCAAGAAGTATGTATTAATTGTTTTGTTACTACTGGTGATGGCTACAAATGGAGTGCAGAGGTTAGCTTGGCAAAATGTTACCAAAACAAAGACAGAAGTCCCAAAAGAATAGTGACAACTCAGGTTTGAACAGAGTAAAGGCTGTAGAAAAGGAAAAAGAAATTTTTCATCTACTAGTGTCCTTTGAATACAAGATGATCTCTGAAGAAATATGGCCCCATAAGCATGTGCTGAGCATGCTGGGGATGGTAGTAGAACACTCAGTGACAGAAAGTGGATGAATGGGGATCTCAAGTCCCATCTGGGACACAGGAGAGAATTTTTGAAAAGCAATTTAAAGTGTAAAAGAAGCAGTAACACTCTCTGCTTTGTTCTATTGAATCTTTCTCTGAGATGTTGAGTCGTTCAAAGGACCAAATTGAAATTCCAAGTCATATCAGCTCACAATCATCTAAAACTACATACCCACAGGGTTCTACTACTTTAGCTTCTGGAATTTCCATCTATGTTAACCTTTCTCATTAAAGACACACACATACACATATTTAAATATGAGAAAAAATTAAAGTGTGACAAATGACCTTATCACCCCCAAAATTGAAAATTGAATGAATATATATATATTTATTTATATTTATATTTGTATTCATAAAATTGAATGAATATATATATATTCATTTACATTTATATTTATATTCATAAAATTGAATGAATATATACTCAAATATATATATATATATATATATATATACACATATATATATGATTTATGTCTAGCATACTGGAGTGATCATGTGATTAAATATTCACAAATGCTTTTCATTTAAAAGGTTTTTTTTTCTTATTTTGGCTAACTTGGTTTTGGCCTTCTTTGTTTCTTTCCTTTTTTAAATTTTTTTTATTTGTTAGTGTAGTGCTGGCTGTACTTGAAATTGCTCTGCAGAAAATGCTGGCCTGAAACTCAGAGATCTCCCTGCATCACCTCCTTACTGAAGTAGAGACTTGTAGTTTCTTTGGAAATTTAGTTATAACATATGATGTTTTCCTGGGGTATACAGCTGAAAGGATGCCTCAGACAAGAAAGACTGTTTTCCTGAAGCAGACACAGGTGAAAGGATGCTTCAAAATACTGGACAAGTAAAGGATGCTTGATAAAGGAGTAAATATGGCCACACAGATAGTTGGAGACCAGCAGTGCGCTTTGGTTTGTATTGCTCTAGCCCACTACTTTTCACTAACTGCACCCATGTACTGGTTTGATTTGAGCTAGACTTGTGATAATGCTGCTATTAAGATTAACTTGTCAAGAACAACTTGTGAATTTCCTATGACAGCTTGCCGCTTCTGTGGCGTCTCCTGAATCCAATTGGCAACCCTAATGGATTCTACAGGATTGAATACAGCTGCAGATTCCTGCCTAATGTCTTCCTTCTGAGAGGACTGGACTGGAGCTGATTGTTGCTGTACCTTGGGCTGCCTTTAGTTTCTGTGTATCCAGGAGCTCAGGACGTCATTCAGCACACCTATCCACAGGGACATGACTGAGTCAGAAAAGGTCTGATAAAGCACTAAGTTGCCATATATTCATGCATTGTCCTAGGAACTGTAAATCTTCCCCATTCCAGAAACCACCAGAAAGCCAGAGTCCCTGATCTGCAATGCAGGAGAACTCATGGTACCTTGTTGTATTCTCTAGGGGTCTCAAGTCCAAACACTCAGCAATCTCAGTATATAGAGGCTCTCATACGGAACCGAGATATAATTAACTTTTTTCTCACGAGGTAACAAAACATGTTCCTCTGAATCTCATTTCCCGTTAGAAAGGTTATTCAGGAGAAAGCAATGTGACCAGCCTCTTGTCATGGCAAAATGACACTGATTATCTATTAAGGCCCTCAAAAGAGGCAACACTACTGTCATATGCCTAACAACATAGGTTCTGCCTTCCACAGATTGAGTCTGCCAAGGACAGACTGAGGAGAATCTGTGAAATATATGGCATTACTCTTTAATTTGAAGTTATTATAATATCCTGTGTGGCAGTGGGCTTTATTATACTAAATTAGAAAATAAGGTAGGTCTGTGAACTGGTGACCACCTGGCTGCAGATCCAGGCTGTGTCTGAAATTTAAAAGTGATCCAAGACATTCAAATTTTCTCTATGCAGTTCTGGAGCCATGTAACGACATAAGACTACCCTGAGAGACTGTGAATCTGAGATAGAAATGCCACTGAATCCTTCACCTTGTATTGCTTTCCCTCCTGCCCTTTCTCCTCTCATATCCTTTCTGTGGAAGCTGTGGAATTTCCACACTGAGACAGAATACTCTACACTTCAAGACAAGTCTGGGCTGTATGGTGAACTCAGTATCAGAAATCAAAGAAGAAGTCTTCCAAACCAAATGAATGTTGAGAATAACAACTTGGTCTTTTCCATCTCATTTTCCATGAAGTGCTGGAGAATGGAGGAGGAAACCCAGGAATCACTGAGCTGAGACTGGGACAAGGATGAGAGTTTATGTGGGATGCAAGAGACCTTCTTGCACCATGTTGATCTTGTACGGCCATTGCTGTGGTTTCCTGCCATGCCCTGAATCCTGTCCATGCTGATACTCACAGGCCTCAGACTAGCATGCTATGAATAGTGTGGGCAAAAACTAGAAATTCATGTCCTGGGTGTTGACCTCAATATATAGTGAGTATGAGTTTGGATAAGAGCTATATGCTTGGAGTCTAACCATGGTTTTGAATTCTGAGATCCACCTGTCTCTGCTTTATTTGTTCATCATAATTGCTGTGATGACAGGCATGATGCAAACTACTTTGCTTCAATAGACCAGTTCTTGACTCTGTCTGGCCTAAGAATCTTCCTGTGTATGGATCTGATTCAATGTACCTACACCATCCAAATCTGAAAATGAGCAAGAGGGTAGAGACTCAACTATTGATCCAGAGGCTTCTTTTGACTCAGAGGGTGTGGCTACAAAGGGATGGTTCAGCTGAAAACTATATAAAGAGTCAAAGCAGGCATAGAAACGATCAGTTTTTGAAACCGGGAGTTGCAGCTTTCCCCTGCCTGAATATGATGATGTGTAACCATTGTCCAGATCAAGTAAGTCCCTCAGCTCCATAAGGATGCTTATCTCACACAACCTAGTCTAGCCTTGTCCTCACTTGAAATTTGCTCATATAATGCATTACTTGGTTCTTTTTTAAAATGAGTTCCCTCTAAGAAAGTTTGCCTGACCTGTATCCTAGGTATTTTGTACTCTTTGACTTATATCTACTTAACAATAGGTACATGACATGCATGATATTTTGGGTCTGCATTACCTCACTCAGGATGGTATTTTCTAGTTCTGTCCAATTGCCATCAAATTTTTTGATGTCCTCATTTTTTGTTACCTGGATTGTTTTCCATTGTGTAAATGAACTATATTTTCTGTATCCACTCTTCAATTGAGCGCTATCTACATTGTTTCTAGCCAGCACGTGGCTATTACAAATAAGGCTGTTATGAACATAGAGGAGCAAGTGTCCTTGTGGTATGATGGGGTGTAATCTGGGTATAAAACCAGGAGTGATATAGCTGGTTTGTCAGGTAAAAGTGTATCCAGTTTTCAAAGAAACAACTAGATTGATTTCCAGAGTGGTTGCATCTGTTTGCAATCCCACCAGAAATGGAGGAGTGTTTTCTTCCTGCACATCCTTACGGTCATGCACAGTCAATGGAGATTTTTTTTATCTTAGCCATTCTGATTGTTGCAAGGTGGAATCTTAAGGTCATTTTGATTTGTGTTTCCCTTTGAACATTTCTTTAAGTGCCTCCTGTTCATTCAAGGTTTTTTTCTAGGTTTGAATTAGGGGAAGGGTTGAAGAAGCTGAAGGGGAGGGTGACCAAATAGTGATTCTACCAATCTCAACAACCTGGATGCCTGGGAGCTCCCAGAGACTGCGCATACACAGGCTTGTGTAAAGCACCAAGTCCATGTATAGCAGAGGACTGCCTGGTCTAGCTTCAGAGGGAAAGACTTGAGGACCTCAAGAAGGCAGATGCTGGAAGGGTTGGTGGGGGAAGGAAAGCACCCTATTGGAGGAAAGGGGGAGTAGAAATTATATTAGGAACTATGGAAGGGGCAGTGCCTGGAATGTAAACTAAAAAGAAAAAAAATTGCTGGGCTTTAAAATAACAAAGATTCTCCTACCACAAACACCTGAGGGCTGCTTACCCAGAATATCCAAGTGTGTTCTCAATTACATCTGATTATTAATTAGGTCATAGTGGTTTCTGTAGGATATTTTAGTTTTGTTTTTTGTTTTTTGAGACAATCTCATTAAGAATGTCAGGGTGACCTTCAATTCTAGGCACTCTTGGCCGAGTGTCAGATGTAAGTTACTCGAGTGTCTTGAGTACTGATGTTTATGTCACTTTAAGCCTGGTATTATTTGGTGGGCTTTTAATCCCAGCAACAGGAAGGCAGAGGGAGGCTGTGAGTATCAAAATATCCAGATATTATATATGTCTTTTAGAAAGGCAAAACAAGGGGATAGAGAGATGGCTCAGTGTTTAAGAACATTGAGTGTACTTAAAAAGGTACTGTGCTCAATTCCCAGTAATTACATGGTTGCTCAAAACCGTTCATGATGGGCTCTGTTGCCCTCTTCAGGAGTGTCTGAGGACAGGGACAGTGTACTCATATATATTAAATAAATAAACAAACCAATAGATACATCACTAAATAAATAATGAAAAACTAGCAAACAAACACAAAATACCAAAAAAGAAATGGTATTTGCATCTGCTCAGTAATAGTCTCTTATTTAGTGAACTCAGAATGTCCTCAAATTTGGAGGAAGAAAGCCGTATATACATTCATACGAATGTTTGTATATATAGTATATGTACATCTATATGTATATATGTGTGTGTGTGTGTATAAAAGACATTATATCACAATCACAGTCTCACTCCCTCCTCTCCTCCTGTACTCATACTTGACTCCAACAGGAAGGGGTGTGTAGTCTCTAAGTTGGGTGGCAGCCTAATTTAAATAGTAAGTTTCAAAGAACTGTGGGTAAGATCATGTATCAATGAAGCAAAACAAAACAAACCAACAAACAAAAGCAAGCAAGGCATTTCTATATGCTGAAGGATACATGGCCTATTCTTTATAGGGAACCTATCATGTGTTTGAAAATTCAGGAAGAAGCTAGCATGTTTTTATTAAGTATTCAATGAAAAATCTTATTATAACCTAAACTTAAAATTTATGCCCTCTTTTCATTTATTTTTTGGCTGTCCTTTTGTTTCTGCAGGTCTTAGGCTAGATTTCCTAGTACAGTTGAAGTAACCAATTATGTTATTGAACTAATGAGTCTCCTGACTTTAGCATGTGAATTGTAATCTAAACCTAATAGCCTCTTCTTTAAGGATGCTTTATAAAGAGTTAGAGACCATGTTAATGGCTACTGAAGGATTACTGACTTTAGTGTTTTACCACTCTATTTAGCTTTGTAGTTTGCAGACCTCAAGCTTGGAACTTTGTGAACACCTTCTCCAAATGATTTGTATGGTCACAATCAAAGATTGATGTCAATAACTAATTATGGGAATGTCAAAGGTGCTGTGACTTATTCCATGCAGGGTAGCTGGATAAATAGAGATTGTAGTTAACTTGTAAATTGATTTTCTTTCTTTTCTTTGAGGGACAGTAGAGCTAAACACAGTCTCTTCATCATCCAACACCTGACTGAGGCTTCAGAGTTTCTGGTGATCCCTTCCCAGTGGGATGTATTCACCCCAGCTGTGGCTACAATTGGATGTGTTCTTTGGGAACTAGGATATTTTGGAGATACATCTTAATGCAAGAAAGAAGTATAGCTTTAAAAACAGCACAGGCCAGATCAAACAGTTCTGGATTAGACATATTATGGTGGCACAGACTGAGTAGTGATGGAACACACATGTAATCTCAGCACTTGGCAGGCACAGGCAGGCAGTTCTCTGTGGAGTCCAGGCCAGTGTGTTCTATAAGTAAGTTTCAGGACAGCCAAGGATATAGGTAGTTGTGTAAAGACATTATCTCAAAGAACAAAGAAAAAACAACTGAGTGTACTCAAATTGGTAAACCGAGTATTCCATCTTCATCACTAGTGATCCAAGCCCCATATTTACCTGTCTGGGATAAAAGACTTGCTAAATTTCTTGTCATTAATGATATTTTTCCTGGCTTCCCTAGCATGACTCTTTAGAAGAAGACAGAATGAATTTCTACTCGCCACCCACTCTGATGGAGCTAGCAATACAGCGTCTACTGAGGGATGAGTACTTGGCCATTTCTGCTCTCAAGGACCTGCCCAATATGATGTTCCCAGTGATGTTTAAGGAGGCATTTATTGATGGACGTACAAAGATCTTGACCGCCATGATACCTGTGTGGCCCTTCCCATACCTTTCTGTAGGAACGATGCTGAAGAACCTCAACTTAGACACTTTGAAGGCTGTTCTTGAGGGGATAGATATACTGATTTCAAAACCAGTTCTTTCCAGGTAGGGAGGATCACTTGGGGTTGGTGGAAGTTTACCTGAGTGCTGAGAATGAACAATTAGGGACAGAGAATATTTGGACAATTGTGGATCAGAGGCTTCTGATTTCAATTTTTTCTTCACTCCATATTCAGGATTATTCTTCACTGTATGTAGAGGGTTAGAGGGGTACAGAGGCTTGAGAACAGTCTTGGCTATCTGGGCAAATAATGGATAATGCAGAAGACAGAAAAGAATAGGCAAACTCAGTGAGGAATGGACATTTTCCTGCATCCCAAAAAGGTTCAAGTGAAATGAAAATGGAATTAAAGGGCTTGGAATGAAGGGAAGTATGACAGGGCTAAAGATGGCCTTTGTGCAAAGAATATTATTAATTTACTCAGTGTGAGGCTCATGGTTTCATTCTAGGCACAGGAATAAGCAAAGTTTTGGAAGAAAAAGCTGAAGTGTGAAATGTGAAAGGTAATCAAACGATCAAATGTGTTGTCCTTTACCTTCTCAGAATTATACTCATTTCTCCCACAGTAGGTGCAAGCTCAGAGAGATCACTTTGAGCCATGATTTGGTTGTGGTATGGGCTGGATCCCATGAAGTCGAAGGCTTACCAGAGTTCATGGAACAGGAGAAGCCAGTTGAGAATAGTCCTGGCTATGGGACAAAGAACAAATTGAAAGTGACAACAGAACTCCAATTCATGGAGGGCCACCTTGATGAATGTTCCACTTACTTGTTGCAGTGGGCCTACCAGAGAGAAGATTCCATTCATCTACACTGTAGAAAGCTGAAAATTTATGGCTTAACCAAAGCCACAGTCATAGAAATGTTCAAAATTGTACATGCAGAATATATAGAAGATCTGGAACTATCTTGTCTTTGCCTAGAAGATTTGGATTTTCTTAATCCCTACCTGAAACAGATGAGCAATCTACTCTCACTCACACTAGATGAGATCATATATACCCTCAATATAGATGATTATAGAAATATTAATGAGGAAAAAGTGATTACAGTGATTTCTCATCTTCCTACATTCCACCATCTCCAGGAACTCTATGTACATGGTGTCATTTTTATAGAATGTCTCAGGTAAGGAAGGATTGAAAGAGTCCAATAGACAAGAGAAGACACCTCTCTTCTCTTTGCTTTTCTATTTTCTAGTTGTTTTTCTTTTGCTTTGTTTTACAATCTTGGTAGTCCACGATGGTCTGGTCACCATAAACCTAGCAGTAATAGAGACATAGCATATATGAGCAAATGAACTATGTGATAAGATATATATGGCCGGATATAAGCGTGGTTCTTATTGTTCATGTTTAGAGCTCAGAAATAGGTTGAGTAGATGAGAAATATGTAACACTGAGGTTCATGGTGAAGAAAGGATCATGGACCTTGGAGGCACAAAACCTCTGAGAACTTTTAAAAATAGCAATAGGAAGTTGTTTAATTTTATTTGAGTTAGGTATTTCTTCCTACATACACCAAGTTGGCCTGATATATCCATTGGTGTGCTTTCTTGCCAGGTCCTGAATCATGTTGCTATAGACAGGACTCAGACTAGAATGATCTGAGTTGTGTGAACAGACAACAGAAGGCAATGTCCTGGGTGGGGTTTGACTTCAATGTATTGACAGACTGAGTCTGTGAGAAGTGTCATCTGCTTGTCTGCAAATCTATCAACCGTGATTGTCACAATTTTCCAGAAAGCAATCATTTCTTCTCTTTCCAGGTGCCTAAGGAAGCCCTTGGAGGTACTTTCGTTCACTGACTGTGACCTCTCACAGTCAGACTTGGATTACCTCCCCTATTGCCTGAATATTTTTGAGCTCAGATCTCTCCACCTGACTGATGTACGTTTAAGTAATTTACTTCTTGAGCCCCTTGGGTTTCTCCTTGAGAGAGTTAGACATACCCTGAAATCCCTGCAATTAATGTCATGTGAAATGGGGGAAACTCACTTCAATGCCCTGCTGCCTGCCCTAAGTCAATGTTACCAGCTCACAGTAGTTAATTTCTATGGTAATGAACTCTCTCTGCTTTTCCTGAAAAAACTTCTACACCACACAGCCAAGCTTAGCCAGCTAGCTGATGAGCTGTACCCTGCCCCTCAGGAGTGCTATGATAACAGGGATGTAGTACTATCACACAGATTAGAACATTTTTGTTCTGAGCTCCTGGATATACTCAGGGCCATAAGAGAGCCCAAGAAAGTCACCTTTGGTACAATCAAATGCTCCAAGTGTGGTGGGTCCTATGTTTATGATCTGGAGACCCAATGTTGCTTTTTTGAAAAGAACCCTCCCTGGGCTTGATTTTGGAAGAGAAAAATGGTAGCATACTATTGGGAATTGATATCCTAAGTGAATGTCCCTTGCTGGAAGGAGCATAGATGTGTCAACCACCTAAATGTCTGAGACACACTGAAAAGAAAGGAATGTCCTCAGAGCTGGTAAAGAGTATTGCATCTATAAAAGATGTTAAGCACTATTTTATTCTCTAGGATTATTGTAGTTTGTGTGTGTTACAATACAGGCATCCTTGCATGAAAATGTTGTTCCCGTCTGTTGACTGCATACAATAAATGTGTTGACTTTCTGGGGTGCTGGTATGTCTCTATCAGAGCACAGAGCCTAATCATTCCCAGGATCTATAGCTCTGTCTTGTTTCTTCATTCCTCATAATCATAATTAGTTCAACCTCAGATATGTGCAGCTTCTTGAATCTCAGGAACAGTTCTCATGAATTGGACCCAAAGCACAGGGCTTCACAAAGTGTTCAACATTTGGGAAACAGATTTGTATGTAGTACATTCAGATAACAAGTGACTTAGATATGGAGAAAAATGGGGTGAACAGGGTTTTTCAAAAGTCAAGAAAATGAGGACCAAGTGAATACCAAGCAGGCATAAGTCAGGAACTATTTTCTCCTATTTGTCATTTGCGGGAAGATATTATATGCAACATATGAACAATCAGAGACCTGATATCAAAATGAGAAGGACATGATGATGTGACCTTAAGCTATCTAATGCTTTATTCTTCCAGAACAGTTTATATGTTGTATAAGAAGAGTTTCTAACACCATCCCCTGATTTCCTGTGACTGGTTCTCTTGGGGGTCTCCAAAACTTCATGTGTAGTACAGCTTCTTTAAGATAATGAGGTGATTAAACAGCAGGCTGCTAAGATTTCTCTATGGAACGTATCTCAATCTCCTTACTCACTTTAGTTCATCTCTTTAACATCCAGGCTGGCCACTGGACCTGTACCTAATTCCATGGAGCTCTGCCTCACTTGCTTGTTATGGGGCTTATTGTTCTCTGTAGAGTCCCTGGTGAGCTGAGATTAAATATGTGCACATCCACGAGAGGCAATTTTCTTTTTTAAAGAAAATGTACCAAGATTTTCTTCATGAGAGTCTATGAATAGCCTTACACAATTTAAAACTGTGAGTTTTTGGGAAGGATGCCCATAGAGAATGAAAGATGTTTCTGGCTAGAGTTAGGAATGAACAATAATGTAGGTATACTCAGAGTCAGCCCAAAACACCATCAGACCATGTTCTCAGCACAAAGGAGATCTATGTGCTTCAGAGGGACAAAGGCCAAGGGATAAAAGACAATGACAGGAGATAGAAGACAAAGTAGAGGGGAAGAGAACAAGGGAGAGGGTAAAGTGGTATTCGTGTTTGGGGACATGGCAGGATCAAAGGACTACCTCTGGATAGAAAGAGAATACCTAGCCTATAGGTCAAAGGCATGTTATAGAGGTGAAAGGTAAACCCCATGTGAGCATAAAGTATTTAATTTTAATTGGAGTAGGTAATTACATAAGCCAAAAGAGACTTTTCATTGCTAGACTTGAAAGCTTAGTCTTGGTAGTGACTCTCAAGAAGAGGAAATATTCAAATAAAGGAAGGGACTTTGGGGTCTACCTTGAGAAATGAAATATAATGGTTTTTTAGGAAGGCACAAGGATAGGGAATAAGGACCAGGCCTGCCAGGACCATGTTTGCTGTTGTCAGGCTGGCAATGGTCACATCACTGGGGCAGAGGATTTGAGAAAGTAGGAGTTTCAAATTAATCTGCATATCAAGACCATGCATCAAAAATTATTCAAAAAAACAAAAAAATCTAACCCCAGAACAAACTACATACATAGCACCTCACTCAATTTACTAGTACATGACTAAATAAATAAGACTCTGCTGTGGGAAATAATACACTGAATGGGCGTCCAGAATTTCATGCTTGTGTGAATTCTTTAGCTTTCACAAAGAGAACTGCAACAATAAAGATAATGAAAATAGTCCCTGACAACATCTGTTTTGGACACAAGCAACCAATCAGAAGGCAAGTTTTGGTTTTAAGGTGGAACAAAGAGGGAGAACAGTGAGGGTTTAATGAGCCTGGTTCTCATTTTTCATACACATTGCACTGTGTTAAAACCTAAGATACTATGAGTGAGTTTTTTGTAAAATTTTACTACTTTCCATAGAGAGATGGGTGCAGAGGATTTATTTTTACAGAAATAATGTGAAATACTGTAAAAATTAGGTTGAGAGTACTTTATACATACAGGGAAGAAAAGGAAGTTATTTTCCATTATGAAACACACATGAATGTTTAGGTATAAGGTGAACAGAAAGAAAGATTTATGTCAAAAAAGACAAGAAAAAAGAATGAAAATTGATCAGAAGGATTTGAAACTGTCTTACATTCTAGGAGGGGTAGCACATGCCATTAGTTCCATTATTGTTCAGGAAGAAGCATGGAGATTTCAGTGGGTTGGGAGTCAGCCTAATCTAAGTAGTGAGTTCTGGCCAGGGATATTTCAGTGAGGTCTTTTCTGAAATGACAGCAGCAATAACAACAACAACAACAAATACAAAACACTGCAATTACAATCAAAACCATGTCTTCATCCAGTTCTTCTTAAAAGTCTGAACTTATGCTCTTCTGTCCCATCTCCTTTCTAATGATTCTAGATCTGATGGAGCACCCCAGTGGAGGAAGGTGATCTACAGGCAGTGAGGGCTGATTGGGAGAAACTAAACCCAGGACCCGGCAGTGAGTCTCATATTCTCTCCTTCCAGAGTCTTCTCTGATTCTGAAGCAGTGAGACACCTGTCCCTCATAAATCTCCCTTCCAGATCTACCTGCAAAGTTAAAACTGCCAGTTTATTGGATGCCTGAGTCCTACCAAATAATACATATATTTCATTTACTGTCTAAATGGATGATGTTCCCTCTATGAAATACCAAGTACCTGAGAATTGCTTGAACTTCCAGAGCCCAATTATTAAATCCCTGCACAACACTGGTTTATTTTACTTACTTAGTTGCTACTTTGTTTCTTAGTCTTAGATGTATCTTTGAGACAAAGTCCATTTTTTAGGCTTAGATCGATTTCAAGTCTCCGGAATTCTCCTACCTCAGCCTTTTTCCTGCGAGGACGACAGTTTAGAATAAACCCACCAGGCTGAGTTCTATTTGCCTGTGTCCCACATAATTCTGAGTGTAAGGCAAGTTGGTGTTACTTTATCTTTGATAGTAGGGACATCCACAGCAAACCTCCTGGAAAACATCTTCAGAGAACCTTGTAGAAACATCTTGTTGCAACAGTGAAATCTGTTCTGAAATATAGAATACCTAATTGGGAGCTCTGTCCGTCATCTGCTATGTTAGTGACTGAAAAGTTTGAGACAGGAGGATGGCTTACATCTATTAATACTAGGCAATGGTTCTAAATATGTAGCAAAGAAGGAAGAGTTTTTCAAAAACAATTATAAGCTCAAGGGTCACTTTCTCCAAATTGGATATGTTTAAATATGCCTGTCAACCCAGAAAAGAACTGAAGTGAGTAGTAGACAGTGATAATTTCCATAGAGAACATCCTCTTCTCTGCAACCTGCTGTGAGTTAACTCAGTACCTTAAAGAAGCTGCACTACACATGAACGTTGGAAGTCCCATGGGAAGGAACTGTCAGAGGGAACTAGATGACATTATTAGGACTATTTCTCTGTCTACAAAGTGAAGTTCTTCTTAACCAACATATAAACGGTTCTGGAAGTATAAGAATTAAGCACCTTAAGGTCACATAATGTACTTCTCATTTTGATATCAGGTCTCTGAGTATTAAAATGTTGCAATTATTGTCTTCCAGCACAGGTTAAATACAGAGATATAGTTCCTGAAGTGTGCCTGTCTTGGTATTCACTTGGTCTCATTTTCTTTATTTTTTTTAATTAGGTAATTTCTTCATTTACCTTTCCAATGCTGTGCCAGAAGCCCCCATACCACTCCCACTCTCCTACCCTCCCACTCCCACTTCTTGGCCCTGGCAGTCCCCTGTACTGAGGCATAAATAGTTTGCAAGACCAATGGGCCTCTCTTTCCAATGATGGCCAACTAGGCCATCTTCTGATACATATCCAGCTAGAGACATAAGCTCCAGGGAATACTGGCTACTTCATATTGTTGTTCCACCTATAGGGTTACAGATCTCTTTAGCTCCTTGGGTACTTTCTCTAGCTCCTCCATTGGGGGCCCTGTGATCCATCCAATACCTGACTGTGAGCATCCACTTCTGTGTTTGCTAGGCCCCGGCATAGTCTCACAAGAGACAGCTATATCAGGGTCCTTTCTTCTAGTGTATGCAACGCTGTCAGCGTTTGGAGGCTGATGATGGGCCAGGTATGGCAGTATCTAGATGGCCCATCCTTTTGTTTCAGCTCCAAACTTTGTCTCTGTAACTCCTGTTATGGGTGTTTTGTTCCCAATTCTAAGAAGGGGCAAAGTGTCCAAACTTTGGTCTTTGTTCTTCTTGATTTTCATGTGTTTTGCAAATTGTATATTGTATCTTGGGTGTTCTAAGTTTCTGGACTAATATCCACTTATCAGTGAATACATATCATGTGAGTTCTTTGTGATTGGGCTACCTCACTCAGGATGATATCCTCCCGTTCCATCCATTTGCCTAGGAATTTCATAAATTCATTCATTTAACAACTGAGTAGTACGCCATTGTGTAAATGTACCATATTTTCTGTATCCATTCCTGTGTTGAGGGGCATCTGGGTTCTTTCCAGCTTCTGGCTATTATAAATAAGGCTGCTATGATCATAGTGGAGCATATTTCCATTTTACCAGTTGGAACATCTTCTGGATATATGCCCAGGAGAGGTATTGCAGGATCCTCCTGTAGTACTATGTCCAATTTTTGGAGGTACTGCCAGACTGATTTCCAGAGTGGTTGTACAAGCTTGCAATCCCATCAACAATGGAGGAGTGTTCCTCTTTCTCCACATCCTCGCCAGCATCTGCTGTCACCTGAATTTATGATCTTAGCCATTCTGACTGCTGTGAGGTGGAATCTCAGGGTTGTTTTGAGTTGCATTTCCCTGATGATTAAATATTCTGAACATATTTTCAGGTGCTTCTCAGCCATTCAGTATTCCTCAGGTGAGAATTCTTTGTTTAGCTCTGAGCCCCATTTATTAATGGGGTTATTTGATTTTTTGGAGTCCACCTTCTTGAGTTCTTTATATATATATTGGATATTAGTCCCCTATCTGATTTAGAATAGGTAAATATCCTTTCCCAATTTGTTTGTGGCCTTTTTGTCTCATTGATGGTGTCTTTTGCCTTACAGAAGCTTTACAATTTTATGAGGTCCCATTTCCGATTCTCGATATTACAGCACAAGCCATTGCTGTTCTATTCAGGAATTTTTCCCCTGTGCCCATATTGTCGAGGCTTTTCCCCACTTTGTCCTCTATAAGTTTCACTGTCTCTGGTTTTATGTGGAGTTCCTTAATCCACTTATATTTGACCTTAGTACAAGGAGATAAGAATGGATCAATTTTTATTCTTCTACATGATAACTGCCAGTTATGCCAGCACCATTTGTTGAAGATGCTGTCTTTTTTCCACTGGATGGTTTTTGCTCCCTTGTCAAAGTTCAAGTGATCATAGGTGTGTGGGTTCATTTCTGGGTCTTCATTTCTATTCCATTGGTCTACTTGTCTGTCACTATACCAGTACCATGCAGTTTTTATCACAATTGCTCTGTAGTAAAGCTTTAGGTCAGGCATGGTGATTCCACAAGAGGTTCTTTTACTCTGGAAAAGAGTTTTTGCTATCCTAGGTTTTTTTGTTATTCCAGATGAATTTGCAGATTGCTCTTTCTAATTCATTGAAGAATTAATTTGGAATTTTGATGGGGATTGCATTAAATCTGTAGATAGCTTTTGGCAAGATAGCCATTTTTATTATATTGATCCTGCCAATACATGAGCATGGGAGATCTTTCCATCTTCTGAGATCTTCTTTAATTTCTTTCTTCAGAGACTTGAAGTTCTTATCATACAGATCTTTCACTTCCTTTGTTAGAGTCACACCAAGGTGTTTTATATCATTTGTGATGATTGAGAAGGGAGTTGTTTCCCTAATTTCTTTCTCAACCTGTTTATCCTTTGTGTAGAGAAAGGCCATTGACTAGTTTGAATTAATTTTATATCCCGCTACTTCATTGAAGTTGTTAATCTGGTTTAGGAGTTCTCTGGTGGAATTTTTAGGGTCACTTATATATACTATCATATCATGTACAAATAGTAATATTTTGACTTCTTCCTTTCCAATTTGTATCCCCTTGATGTCCTTTTGTTGTCGAATTGCTCTGGCTAGGACTTAAAGTACTATGTTGAATAGGTATGGAGAAAGTGGGCAGCCTTGTCTAGTTCCTGACTTTACTGGGATTCCTTCCAGCTTCTCACCATTTACTTTGATGTTGGCTACTGGTTTGCTGTATATTGCTTTTATCATGTTTAAGTATGGGCCTTGAATTCCTGATCTTTCCAAGACTTTTATCACGAATGAGTGTTGGATATTGTCAAATGCTTTCTCTGCATCTAAGGAGATGATCATGTGGTTTTTGTCTTTGAGTTTGTTTGTTTTTTCTTTTTTTTTTATTACGTATTTTCTTCAATTACATTTCCAATGCTATCCCAAAAGTTCCCCCCCCCTCCCCCCCACACTCCCCTACCCACCCATTCCCATTTTTTGGCCCTGGTGTTCCCCTGTACTGGGGCATATAACGTTTGCCTGACCAATGGGCCTCTCTTTCCAGTGATGGCCGACTAGGTCATCTTTTGATACATATGCAGCTAGAGTCAAGAGCTCTGGGGTACTGGTTAGTTCATAATGTTGTTCCTCCGATAAGGTTGCAGATCTCTTTAGCTCCTTGGATACTTTCTCTAGCTCCTCCATTGGGGGCCCTGTGATCCATCCAATAGTTGACTGTGAGCATCCACTTCTGTGTTTGGTAGGCCCCGGCCTAGTCTCACAAGGGACACCTATATCACCGTCCTTGCAACAAAGGCTTGCTAGTGTATGCAATGGTGTCATCGCTTGGAGGCTAATTATGGGATGGATCCCTGGATATGGCAGTCTCTAGATGGACCATCCTTTTGTCTCAGCTCCAAACTTTGTCTCTGTAACTCCTTCCATGGGTGATTGTTTCCAATTCTAAGAATGAGCAAAGTTTCCACACTTTGGTCTTCGTTCTTCTTCAGTTTCATATGTTTTGCATATTGTACCTTATATCTCGCTATACTAAGTTTCTGGGTTAATATCTACTTATCAGTGAGTACATTTTATTTGAGTTCTTTTGTGATTGGGTCACCTCACTCAGGATGATGCCCTCCAGGACCAAACATTTGCCTAGGAATTTCATAAATTCATTCTTTTTATTAGCTGAGTAGTACTCAATTGTGTAAATGTACCACATTTTTTGTATCCATTCCTCTGTTGAGGGGCATCTGGGTTCTTTCCAGCTTCTGGTTATTATGAATAAGGCTGCTATGAACATAGTGGAGCATATGTCCTTCTTACCGGTTGGGACATCTTCTGGATATATGGCCAGGAGAGGTATTTCGGGATCCTCCAGTAGTACTATGTCCAATTTTCTGAGGAACCGCCAGACTGATTTCCAGAGTGGTTGTACAAGCTTGCAATCCCACCAACAATGGAGGAGTGTTCCTCTTTCTCCACATCCTCGCCAGCATCTGTTGTCACCTGAATTTTTGATCTTAGCCATTCTGACTGGTGTGAGATGGAATCTCAGGGTTGTTTTGATTTGCATTTCTCTGATGATTAAGGATGTTGAACATTTTTTCAGGTGTTTCTCAGCCTTTCGGTATTCCTTGGGTGAGAATTCTTTCTTCAGCTCTGAGCCCCATCTTCTAAGGGGGCTATTTGATTTTCTGGAGTCCACCCTCTTGAGTTCTTTATATATATTGGATATTAGTCCCCTATCTGATTTAAGATACGTAAAGATCCTTTCCCAATCTGTTGGTGGTCTTTTTGTCTTATTGACGGTGTCTTTTGCCTTGCAGAAGCTTTGCAGTTTCATGAGGTCCCATTTGTCAATCCTCGATCTTAAAGCCCAAGCCATTGCTGTTCTATTCAGGAATTTTTTCCCTGTGCCCATATCTTTGAGACTTTTCCCCACTTTCTCCTCTATAAGTTTCAGTGTCTCTGGTTTTACGTGAAGTTCCTTGATCCACTTAGATTTGACCTTAGTACAAGGTGAGAGAAATGGGTCGATTCGCATTCTTCTACATGATAACAACCAGTTGTGCCAGCACCATTTGTTGAAAATGCTGTCTTTTTTCCACTGGATGGTTTTAGCTCCCTTGTTGAAGATCAAGTGACCATAGGTGTGTGGGTTCATTTCTGGGTCTTCAATTCTATTCCATTGGTCTACTTGTCTGTCTCTATACCAGTACCATGCAGTTTTTATCACAATTGCTCTGTAGTAAAGCTTTAGGTCAGGCATGGTGATTCCTCCAGAGGTACTTTTATGCTTGAGAAGAGCTTTTGCTATCCTAGGTTTTTTGTTATTCCAGATGAATTTGCAGATTGCTCTTTCTAATTCATTGAAGAATTAATTTGGAATTTTGATGGGGATTGCATTAAATCTGTAGATTGCTTTTGGCAAGATAGCCATTTTTACAATGTTGATCCTGCCAATCCATGAGCATGGGAGATCTTTCCATCTTCTGAGATCTTCTTTAATTTCTTTCTTCAGGGACTTGAATTTTTTATCATACAGATCTTTCACTTCCTTAGTTAGAGTCACGCCAAGATATTTTATATTATTTGTGACTATTGAGAAGGGTGTTGTTTCCCTAAATTCTTTCTCAGCCTGTTTATTCTTTGTGTAGAGAAAGGCTATTGACTTGTTTGAGTTAATTTTATATCCAGCTACTTCACCGAAGCTCTTTATCAGGTTTAGGAGTTCTCTGGTGGAATTTTTAGGGTCACGTATATATACTATCATATCATCTGCAAAAAGTGTTATTTTGACTTCATCTTTTCCAATTTGTATCCCCTTCATGTCCTTTTGTTGTCGAATTGCTCTGGCTAGGACTTCAAGTACTATTTTGAAGAGATAGGGAGAAAGTGGGCAGCCTTGTCTAGTCCCTGATTTTAGTGGGATTGCTTCCAGCTTCTCACCATTTACTTTGATGTTGGCTACTGGTTTGCTGTAGATTGTTTTTATCATGTTTAGGTATGGGCCTTGAATTCCTGATCTTTCCAAGACTTTTATCATGAATGAATGTTGGATCTTGTCGAATGCTTTTTCCGCATCTAACGAGATGATCATGTGGTTTTTGTCTTTGAGTTTGTTTATGTAGTGGATTACATTGATGGATTTTTGTATATTAAACCATCCCTGAATCAGTGGAATTAAATTTACTTGGTCAGGATGGATGATTCTTTTGATGTGTTCTTGTATTCGATTAGCAGTAATTTTATTGAGTATTTTTGCATCAATATTCATAAGGGAAATTGGTCTGAAATCTCTATCATTGTTGCGTGTTTCTGTCGTTCAGGTATCAGAGTAATTGTGGCTTCATGAAAAGAATTGGTTAGAGTACCTTCTCCTTCTATATTGTGGAATAGTTTTTGAAGAACTGGAATTAGATATTGTTTGAAGGTTGATAGAACTCTGCACTAAACCCATTGGTTTCTTGGCTTTTGTTTTGGTTGGGAGACTATTAATGACTGCTTCTATTCCTTTAGTGGATATAGGACTGTTTAGATCATTAACCTGATCCTGATTTAACTTTGGTACCTGGCATATGTCTAGGAATTTGTCCATTTCATTGATGTTTTCAAGTTTTGTTGAGTATAGCCTTTTGTAGAAGATCTGATGTTGTTTTGGATTTCTTCAGGATCTGTTGTTATGTCTCCCTTTTCATTTCTGACTTTGTTAATTTGGATGCTGTCCCTTTGCCCTCTAGTGAGTCTGGCCAAGGGTTTATCTATCTTGTTGATTTTCTCAAATAACCAGCTCCTGGTTTGGTTGATTCTTTGAATAATTCTTCTTGTTTCCACTTGGTTGATTTCGCCCCTGAATTTGATTATTTCCTGCCATTTACTTTTCTTGGGTGAATTTGCTTCCTTTTGTTCTAAAGCTTTTAAGTCTGTTGTCAAGCCGCTAGTGTGTGCTCTCTCTAGTTTATTATTGGAGGCATGAATTTTCCTCTTAGAAATGCTCTCATTATGTCCCATAAATTTGGGTATGTTGTGGCTTCATTTTCATTAAACTCAAAAAAGTCTTTAATTTCTTTCCTTATTCCTTCCTTGACCAAGTTATAATTGGGAAGAGTGTTGTTCAGTTTCCATGTGAATATTGGCTTTATATTATTTATGTTGTTATTGAAGATCAGTCTTAGTCCATGGTGATCTGATAGGATGCATGGGATAATTTCAATATTTTTGTATCTGTTGAGGCCTGTTTTGTGACCAATTACATGGTCAATTTTGGAGAAGGTTCCTTGAGGTGCTGAGAAGAAGGTATATCCTTTTGTTTTAGGATAAAATGTTCTGTAGATTCTTTCCAGCTTCTGGCTATTATAAATAAGGCTGCTATGAACATAGTGGAGCATGTGTTCTTCTTACCGGTTGGGACATCTTCTGGATATATGCCCAGGAGAGGTATTTCGGGATCCTCCGGTAGTACTATGTCCAATTTTCTGAGGAACCGCCAGACTGATTTCCAGAGTGGTTGTACAAGCTTGCAATCCCACCAACAATGGAGGAGTGTTCCCCTTTCTCCACATCCTCACCAGCATCTGCTGTCACTTGAGTTTTTGATCTTAGCCATTCTGACTGGAGTGAAGTGGAATCTCAGTGTTGTTTTGATTTGCATTTCCCTGATGATTAAGGATGTTGAACATTTTTTCAGGTGCTTCTCTGCCATTCGGTATTCCTCAGGTGAGAATTCTTTGTTCAGCTCTGAGCCCCATTTTTAATGGGGTTATTTGATTTTCTGGAGTCCACCTTCTTGAGTTCTTTATATATATTGGATATTAGTCCCCTATCTGATTTGGGATAGGTAAAGATCCTTTCCCAATCTGTTGGTGGCCTTTTTGTCTTATTGACGGTGTCTTTTGCTTTGAAGAAGCTTTGCAATTTTATGAGGTCCCATTTATTGATTCTTGATCTTACAGCACAAGCCATTGCTGTTCTATTCAGGAATTTTTCCCCTGTACCCATATCTTCGAGGCTTTTCCCTACTTTCTCCTCTATAAGTTTCAGTGTCTCTGGTTTTATGTGGACCCAGATGCCCGTCAACAGAGGAATGGATACAGAAAATGTGGTACATTTACACAATGGAATACTACTCTGCTATTAAAAAAAATGAATTTATGAAATTCCTAGGCAAATGGATGGACCTGGAGGGTATCATCCTGAGTGAAGTAACCCAATCACAAAGGAACTCGCACAATATGTACTCATTGATAAGTTGATATTAGCCCAGAAACTTAGGATACCCAAGATATAAGATACAACTTGCCAAACGCATGAAATTCAAGAAGAACGAAGACCAAAGTGTGGACACTTTACCCTTTCTTAGAAATGGGAACAAAACACCCATGGAAGGAGTTACAGAGACAAAATTTGGAGCTGTGACGAAAGGATGGACCATCTAGTGATTGCCATATGCAGGGATCCATCCCATAATCAGCTTCCAAATGCTGACACCATTGCATACACTAGCAAGATTTTTCTGAAAGGACCCAGATATAGCTCTCTCTTGTGAGACTATGCCGGGGCCTAGCAAACACAGAAGTGGATGATCACAGTCAGCTATTGGATGGGTCACACGGCCCCTAATGGAGGAGCTAGAGAAATTACCCAAGGAGCTAAAGGGAACTGCAACCCTATAGGTGGAACAACAATATGAACTAACCAGTACCCGGGAGCTCTTGTCTTTAGCTGCATATGTATCAAAAGATGGCCTAGTCGGTCATCACTGCAAAGAGAGGACCATTGGACTTGCAAACTTTATATGCCCCAGTACAGGGGAACGCCAGGGCCAAAAAGGGGCAGTGGGTAGGTAGGGGATTGGGGGGGGTATGGGGGACCTTTGGGATAGCATTGAAAATGTAAACGAGAAAAATACCTAATTAAAAAAAAAAGAAAAAAATCTTCTGTAGATAGCTGTTAAATCCATTTCTTTCATAACTTCTGTTAGTTTTATTGTGTCTCTGTTTAGTTTCTGTTTCCACGATCTGTCCATTGATGAAAGTGGTGTGTTGAAGTCTCACACTATTATTGTGTGAGGTGCAATGTGTGCTTTGAGCTCTACCAAAGTTTCTTTAATGAATGTGACTGCCCTTGCATTTTTAGCATAGGTATTCAGAATTGAGAGTTCCTCTTGGAAGATTTTACATTTGATGAGTATAAAGTGTCCCTCCTTGTCTTTTTTGATAACTTTGGGTTGGAAGTCGATTTTATTCGATATTAGAATGGCTATTCCAGTTTGTTTCTTCAGACCATTTGCTTGCAAAATTGTTTTGCAGCCTTTCATTCTGAGGTGGTGTCTGTCTTTTCCCCTGAGCTGGGTTTCCTGTAAGTAGCAAAATGTTGGATCCTGTTTGCAAAGTCAGTCTGTTAGTGTATGTCTTTTTATTGGGGAATTGAATCCGTTGATATAAAGAGATATTAAGGGAAAGTATTTTTGCTTCCTATTATTTTGGTTGATAGAGTTGTCATTCTGTTCTTGTGACTGTCTTCTTTTATGTTTGTTGATGGATTACTTTCTTGCTTTTTCTAGGGCATGGTTTCAGTTCTTGTGGTGTTTTGGTTTTTGTTTGTTTGTTTTTTCTGTTATTATCCTTTGAAGGGCTGGATTCGTGGAAAGATAATGTGTGAATTTGGTTTTGTCGTGCAATACTTTGGTTTCTCCATCTATGGTAATTGAGACTTTGGCTAGGTATAGTAGCCTGGGCTGGCATTTGTGTTCTCTTAGTGTCTGTATAACATCTGTCCAGGATCTTCTGACTTTCATAGTCTCTGGTGAAAAGTCTGGCATAATTTTTATAGGCCTGCCTTTATATTTTACTTGACCTTTTTTCCTTACTGCTTTTAATATTCTGTCTTTATTTAGTGCACTTATTGTTCTGATTATTATGTGTTGGGAGGAATTTCTTTTCTGGTCCAGTCTATTTGGAGTTCTGTAGGCTTCTTGTATGTTCATGGGCATCTCTTTCTTTAGGTTTGGGAAGTTTTCTTCTATAATTTTGTTGAAGATATTTACTGGCCCTTTAAGTTAAAAATCTTCGTCCTCATCTACTCCTATTATCCGTAGGTTTGGTCTTCTCATTGTGTCATGGATTTCCTGGATGTTTTGACTTAGGATATTTTTGCGTTTTGCATTTTCTTTCATTGTTGTGCAGATGCTCTCTATGCAATCTTCTGCACCTGAGATTTTCCCTTCCATCCCTTTTATTCTGTTGCTGATGCTCACGTCTATGATTCCTGATTTCTTTCCTAGGCTTTCTATCTCCAGCGTTGCCTCACTTTGTTTTTTCTTTATTGTGGCTACTTCCCTTTTTAGGTCTAGTATGATTTTGTTCATTTCCATCACCTGTTTGGATGTGTTTTCCTGTTTTTCTTTAAGGACTTCTACCTGTTTGGTTGTGTTTTCCTGTTTTTTGAGGACTTGTAACTCTTTAGCAGTGTTCTGTATTTCTTTATGTGAGTTATTATAGTCCTTCTTGATGTCCTCATCATAATATATGATTTTAAATCTGGGTCAAGCTTTCGGGTGTGTTGGGGTGCCTAGGATTAGCTGAGGTGGGAGTGCTGGGTTCTGATGATTCTGGATGGTCTTGGTTTCTGTTAGTAGTTTTCTTTTCGCTATCTGGTAATCTCTGTAGTTAGTTCTTTTAGTTGTCTCTGGTTAGAGCTTATTCCTCTCATGATTCTGTTAGCCTCCATCAGCAGACCTGAGAGATTAGCTCTCTCCTGAGTTTCAGTGGTCAGAGCACTCTCTGCAGTCAAGCTCTCCTCTTGCAGGGAAGCTACACAGATATCTGGCATTCGGACCTGCCTCCTGGCAGAAGATAAAGGTCCAAAACTGGGCCTGTCCCAGAAGCTGTTAGCTTCTGTAGTCCGTGTCTCACCTGTGCAGACTAGTCTCAGAGGGATCCAGGAACCAAGTTGGCTCCCCCAAGTGCTCTGGCAATCCCCCCTCCCAGGCGGGGCAAACACCTCTCCTCTGGCAGGGAAGATGCCCAGATGTCTAGAGACAGAAATGGGGTCTGCCTCAGAAGCTGTTTTGCTTCTGCCTGTCCAAGAAGCTGTTAGCTTCTGTAGCCCACACTCTTACCTGCGCAGACTAGTCTCGAAGGGTGCTCTCATTTTCTTGCCTGCAGATTAAACCAATCCCTTCATCCCATATTTATCCATATCTAATTCAATTGCTGTAATCTAAATATAATACACATGAATTTCTTTTGCAAACATTGAGCTGTATGGGAAGCCATGATCTTTGTGTCCCATTAATGAGGCCTTTTCCTGGGATGAAATGAAATGCACAAATCTAACATTGACCTAATTATGGTGATGAAGAAAGAAGAAACAAGACACAGGTACAGAAATGTTGGGAAAGATTAGGCTCTGTAGTCTGATAGGGACATATATGCAACTCAGAAAGTCAACACATTTATTGTACACAGAAAACAGATTGGGCCAGTTTCATAAAATGGTGCCTCTATTGTAACACACACAAACTACAAGTGCTTGATACTTTCTGCAGATGCAACATCCATTCACCAGCTCTGAGGAAGGTATTGACTTTCCTATGTATCTCAGACTTTTAGGTGATTGACATTTTCATGCTCCATTTAGCAGTGGACGTTTACTTAGGATTTCATCAGTCCCCAATACTAAGTTTCCATTTCTCGGTTTCGCAATCAAGCTAATAGTAGTTCCACAAAATGACAACATTGGGTCTCCTGGTCATAAATGTAGCACCCACCACATTTAGAGCATTGGGTTGTTTCAAAGGAGACACTTTGGAGCTGTCTTTTGGCTTTGAGTATATCCAGGAGCTCAGGACAAAAACTTTCTAATCTGTGTGTTAGTATTACACCACTGTCATCATAGCACTCCAGAGGGGCAGGGTAACACTCACTGATCAGCTGACTCAGCAGGGCTGTGTGGTGTAGAAGTTGTTTCAAGAAAGGCAGAGAGAAATTATTATCATAGAAAGTGACCTCTCTGAGGTGAGAACATTGGCTTAGGGCAGGCAGCAAGGCACTGAACTGAAAGTCCACTATACAACATGACTCCAATTCCAGGATTTTCAGGGTATCTCCAACTCTCTCAAGGAGAAACCCAAGAGGCTCAAGGAGTAAATCACGTAGACATATATCACTAAGATGCAGATGTTTGAGTTCACAAATATTCAGGCAATAGGGCAGGTAATCCAAGTCTGACTGTGAGAGGTCACAGTTACTGATGCAAAGTGTCTCCAAGGGCTTTTTCAGGCACCTGGGGAGAGAAGAAATGATTGCTTTTTGACAAATGTTGAAAGGGTTGATATAATTGACAGCTAAGCAGATGGCACTTCTCCCAAACTCATTCTGGCTACACTTTGAGGTCAATTCTAGGATACGGCCTTGTGTTATCTGCTCTCACAACTCACAGTATTCTAGTCTGAGGTCTGTAGTTATCACTATAGGCATGATTCAGGGCATGGCTGGAAAACACAGCAATGGATATATCAGGCCAGCATGGTGCATGTAGGAAGAACTACCTACCTCAAACAAAATTTAACACCTACTAGGGCTGTTGTTAAGAGTTCTCAGAAGTTTTATTCCTCCAAAGGCCATGATCCTGTCTTCATCTTGAAACCCAGTGTTGCATATAGCACATCTGCTCAACCTGTTTCTGAACTGAAAACCTTTCACACATGAGAAATAAGAGGCATGCTTATGCCTCATCATACATATCTTAGCACACAGCTCATTTGCTCAGATATGCTGTTTCTAACAGTGCTAGGTTTATTGTGGCCAGATTATCAAGGACTCCCTAGCTTAATAAAACAAAAGAAGAAAAAAGCAAAAGAAAAGTGATGTGTTTTCTCTGGTCTTACTGGACCCTCTCAGTCCTTCCTTACCTGAGGTATTCTTTCAGGTTGCCTTTTATAAAAGGGACATCATTTACATAGAGTTTCTGGAGACAGTGGAGTGTGGGAAGTTGAGAAATCAAGCTGAATATTATCTCCTCATCAAGCTTTTCAGAATCACCAAAACTGAAGGTACCTATGATGTGATCTAGTGTGAGTGTGAAAAGTCTTTTCATCAGTTTCAGGTAGGGATTAAGAAAAGCCAACTCTTCTATGCAGATACGTCTTAGGATAAGCTCCTGTATACAGTCTGCGTGTACAGTTTTGAAGATTTCTATCACTGAGGCTTTGGTTAAGCCTTCAATTACTAGCTTTCTGCAGAATAAATTAATAGAATCTGTTCTCTGCTGGGCCCACTGCAACAAGTATGTGGTAGATTCATCAAGTCTGCCCTTCATGCGAAGGACTTCAGTCATCACCTTCAATTCTTTCTTCACCTCACAGCCAGGACTGTTCTCAATTGGCTGCTTCTCTGTAGTGAATTCTGATAAGCCTTCACCTTCATGGGATCCAGCCCATAAGTTCAAGTCATGATCTCTCCAATTAATTACTCTGAGTTTGCACCTACTGTGAGAGAAAATAGTATAATTATCAGAAGATAAAAGAAGACACATCTTACACTCTGATTCTCTTCACATCTCATACATCAGCTCTTTCTTCCAAAACTTTGCCTTTTCCTTTGCCTAGAATTAAACCCCAAGTGTCACATGCTCAGTAAATGCATAACATTCTTTGCAAGAGGGGCATCTTTAGCCCTGCCTTCCTTCCCTTGATCCCAGGCTCCTTAATCACAAGCTCTTGTACCTTTGAGGGATGCAGGAAAGACCCATTTCTCACTGGCTATGTCTACTCTTCTTCTGTCTTCTGCATTAGCCATTATTTGCCCAGAGAGCTGAGACTGAGCTTAAACCGCTACACCCTTATAAGCTTCTATACCCAGTGAAGAACAATCTTGAATGTGGGGCAGAGAGAAAATTGAATATCAGAAGTCTCTGATCCATGGTTGGCTAAATATTCTCTGTCACTAGTTGCTTCTTCTCAGCACTTAGAGAACCTTCCTCCAATCCCAGTTGCTTTTGCCTACCTGGTTTGAACCTTTTGTGCAAGCAGTATATCTAGTCCCTCAAGGATAGCCTTCAAAGTCTCCAGGTTGCAATTATTTATCTGCTTTCCTAAAGAAAGGTATGGGAAGGGCCATTCAGGTATCATGGCCTTCAAGATCCCTATATGTCCATCAGTGAAGGCCTCCTCAAAAATTACTGGGAACAGACTCTGGGGCAGGTCCGTGAGAGCAGAAATGGCCAAGGCCTCATCCCTCAGTAGACTCTGAATTGCCAGATTCTGGAGGGTGGGTGGGGAATAGCATTCCTCTGTGACTTCTTCTAAAGACTCATCCTAGGGAAGCAGGTAAAAAATACACCATTAATGAAAAGCAATTTAGGGAGCCCTTCTGCCCACACAGGGAAGTGTGAGGGCTAGATCACTACCAATTAGGATAGAGAACTCAGTTTACCAATTTGATCACCCTCAAATTTCTTTTTTTGGTTTTAGAGACAGGGTCTTTATAGAACTACCTGTATTCTGAGCAGTGTTGCAATTTGCTTTATAGACCACACTGGCCTAGACCTCAGTGAGACTTGCCTGCCTGGGCCTCCAAATTGCTAAGATTATTTGTGCGTTCCACCACTGCTCAGCAGATGCCACCATAATATATCTAAACCAGAACTGCTTGGTCTGCCCTTTGCTGGTTTTAAAGCCACAATTCTCTCTGGTGATATGAAAATTCTCCCATGTATCCTAGTTCCCAAAGGCCACATCCAAGTTTAGCCACAGTTTGGATGAATACATCCCACTGGGAAGGGATCACCAGGAACTCTGAAGGCTCGGGCAGTTGTTTGATGATAAATAGACTATGCTTACATTTATAGGTCTTCAAAGAAAACAAAGGAAAACAGTTTCCAAACTTCCACAATCCCTATTCAGCTACACTGCACAGAACATGTCTTTGAAATTTCTATCACTAATTATTGACATTAATCTTTGATTATTACTCATGATGGCCTTTTGGGGAAAGTGTTGGGGAGGCTCCAAGCTTGAGTACTGCAAGCTACAGAGCTAAAGAGATTAGGAAAAACTACACTACTATAATTAAACCTTCAGTAGTCATTGGCACAGTATGTAACTCTTTAGAAAGAATCCAGAAAGAATAAACGATGAAGTGGAATTTAAAATCCACATGCTGAAGGCAGGAGGTTCACAACCTCAATGCCATAATTTGTACCTTCTACAGCACCATAACAGCTTTTCTTGACCTGCAAAAACTAATTAAAGACCAAAAATGTAAGAAAAAGGAGTGGAAATTTTAATTTCAGGTGATATTCAAGTTTTTCACTAGAACACTAAATAAAAATAGGCAGGATTGTTTCTGAAAATTTGAAGACATCCTGGCTTCCTTGAAAATAATAAACCATGTATCAATCAGCACAAGGAAATACCTTGTTTTTTGTTTGTTTTGTTTTGTTTTACTTCTTCCAGACTTGTTCTTATCCATGGCTGTTTTGAAACTTGCTTTATAAACTTGGCTGGTATCAAACATAGATACCATTTACTTTCTGCCTTCCTGTTGCAGTAAAGTGAGGGTATGAGAGGATAGGAGCGACAAAGGCTATGATTGGGATATGGGATATAATATCTATTAAAGACAAGCACACACAAACACACACACACACACACATATATATATACATGTACATATACATACACAATATATACCCAAACATATTTGTATATATATATGTGTGTGTGTGTCTCTCTCTCTCTCTCTCTCTCTCTCTCTCTCTCTATATATATATATATATATATATATATATATATATATATATATATATATATATATATATATATATATGCAGGTTTCTTCTTCCAAGTTTGGGAACACCCTGAGTTCCATAAAATTAGAGACTATGTATCAGTTAGAAGCAAATACCATTTGCTTGGTTTGCCCTTTTTTTTTAAATTATGTATTGCTTTATTTCTTTAATGAATAGGAATATACTCTTTCTGTCTTCAGAAAGCTACAAAGAGGGCATTTGATCCTGTTACAGATAGTTGGGAGCCACCATGTAGTTAATGGGAATTGAACACAGTACATCTGGAAGAATACTTAATGTTCTTAACCACTGAACTATCTCTCGAACCCCTTGTTTTGGTTTTAGAGACTAATATAATACATAGCTGTTTTGGCACTCACAGCCTCCCTCTCCATTCCTGTTACTGAGGTTAAAAGCACACCAAAAAATGCCAGTGTTAAAGTCACATAAAGATCAGTAGTGAAGGGACTTGTGTAACTCATATCTGACATTCCAGGCAAAAGTGCTTTGATTTCAAGATCACCCTGACATTCTTAGTGAGACTGTTCAAAAGACAAAAACAAATCTATATAAAACAAAATATCCCACAGAAATGACAATGGCCCATTTAATAATTGGAAGTAATTGAGAACACACTTGGATATTCTGATTCAGCAGCAGCCCTCAGGTGGTCTAGGTAGAAGAATCTCTGTAAGTTTAAGGCCTGCCAATCTTTTCTTTTTAATTATATTCAAATTATTGCCCCCTCCCACAGTTCCTTATCAAATTCCTCATCTTCCTTGTCTCCAAGAGGGTAGTCCCATTCCTGTAGAGCTTCAAGTCTCTCTAGGATTAGTCTCACCTTCTCCCACAGAAGCTGGACCAGAAAAATCCTCTGCTATACATGTGCCTGGGCTTCGGACAAGCCTATATATGCTGCATGGTTGGGTAGCTCAGTCTCTGGGAGCTCCCAGTTGTCTAAGAAAGGTGAGGCTGGTGGTATTCATATGGGGTCATTCACCCCTTCAGCTTCTTCAATCCTTCTCCTAATTCAACCATAGTAAAATCTTGAATGGTCAAAAATCACTTAAAGAAATATTCAAAGTCCTTGGTCATCAGTTAAATGCAATTCAAAATGACCTTGAGATCCCACCTTACAACACTCAGAATGGCTACGATCAAAAACTCTGGTGACTGCACGTGCTGGTGAGGAAATGGTGGATAAAGGAACACTCCTCCATTGCTGGTAGGATTGCAAACTGGTGCAGTCACTCAGGTAATCAATCTGGTGGTTCCTCAGAAAATTGGAAACATCTCTACCTGAAAAGCTAGCTATACCACTCTGGGACATATACTCAAAAGACATCCCACCATACTACTAGGAGGCATTCTCTACTATGTTCAAAACTGCCTAATTTGTAATAACCAGAAGCTGGAAACAACACAGATAGCCCTCAACCAAAGAATGGATACAGAAAATGTGATTCATTTACACAATGGAATACTATTGCACTGTTAAAAAACAGAACACCATGAATTTTGCAGGCAAATGTTAGAACTAGGAAATATCATCCTGAGTTAGGTAACTAACTCTCAAAATGACATGCATGGTATATACTAACCAAAAATGGATATTAGCCAAAAAGACAGAATATCTAGGATTGAGGCCAAGCAATCTTGCCTAGAAATAACTGATCTCAAAAAATAAACAAATAAAACAGCAAGTAATATGGTATATAAACAAAATGTCAAGTGAGAACAAGGCTAGACTAGGTTACATGAGATGAGGTATCCTGATGGAGCTGAGGTACTTACCTGATCTGGACAATGGCCACAGATCACCATATTCAGGCAAGGGAAAGCTGTGACTCCAGGCTCCAAGAGACCTAATCTATACTTCCTCTCCCTGCTATGAATCAATATATACCTTTCCGCTGAACCCTCCCTTTGTAGCCACACCCTCCCAGCTAAAGTCAGCCGCTGGTTCAATAATTGAGGCTCCATCATTGAGTCTCCATTCACCTGCTCATTTTCAGATTTAAATAGTGTAGGTAAATTGGACCAGATCTGTACACAGGAAGAATCTAAGACCAGACCCATAGTCAAGAATTGATTTATTGAAGACAAGTGGTTATGCCTGATGCCCTTACTCACATTACTTGCAAAGCCGAGTTAAGTGGATCTCTGAGTTCAAGACTCTACTGGTTTGTGTATGTATGGCCAATGACTCACCTTGTAGAAGTTGAAGTAGCATTGTGGGTGTGGACTTTAATCCCCTTTTCCTAGCTTCCTTGGAGCCCTTATTCTGCTAGCAGCTTCTGGAGTTCAAGGCTGAGCCTGATGATCTGTGAGTCCTCATCTGTGCTAACTTGAGAAGACTGAAGTGGGAGAATGCCAAACAAATCAGTTTAATTTCACCTTCAGCTACACAGTAAACTTGAGGAGAGCCTAAGATATTGGTCATCATCTCTTCTAATCGTATGTACATCCAAACCAAAATAAAGAAAGTTCGCTACAAGGGAAAAGCTGGCCTTCATTTTTCAGAAGGGAATGGTGTTAGAGAAAGGATTATCCAGTCTACAGTGTCTGCTACATTCTTTAGGACTGGTTCCAGACACCTCTTCCTCTCTCTAGTTCTGTCTGTCTGTCTGTCTGTCTGTCCCCTTCACCCCTTGTTGCGGCCAGCCAGTGGCTCACATATCTGAGTTCTAGTCTTGAAGGCATCTTGGAAACCTGGAAGAGAAGAGGGATCTAGGTGGCTCGAGAGAGATGGAACCAAGACAACCATCTGATCAAGGTTCTATTTTACTATTCCCAACACTGGGTTATGAAGCAGGGGAAGGGGCCCATTCCCGCCAAATCATCCCTGGAGTCCAGTTTCAGGTGATCATGTGTTTGGCTCGGGAACAGATAGGTGGCAGGCAGCAGCAGTGGGAGTGACAGAATGATAGGACAGCAAGTTCTACCCCGATGCTCTCTTCATACTAACAGTGAAACTTGATCAGCCAGGTTTCAGGCTGGGGGGGGGGGGTTAGAACCTCTGCTGCACGTAAATTAAAGACAGGGGTGGGCTAGAAGGTGGGTGCTGCCCTGAAAAAAAAAAAGAACAAAAGAAATGTATTACCTGCCTCCCACCCCAAACCATGTGTCAATTCCTTTCCAACTAGGCAATAAAACAGGACTGTGAGTTCTGACCCCAGTGGATATAGAACTGTCACTATCTGAATTGTAATAAAATCTAAGCCCACTTTCTGTTTTCCTGTGATTCATCTCCCTCATATTCCCTCTTAAAAGAGTAAAGGTTGTATATCCAGGCACTGAACATGGCCTGACAGTCTCTTTGTTTGTGAATGAAAACTTATTTCCAAGAAATGCAAATGCATCTCAGGCTTCATCTCTAGTACAATTTAATTTGTGGGCTTATTGTTTTTGTCAGGGTCCACCTCCCTCTGCCTCTGGAGGGCTGGGGTTAAAGGCATGCAACACTGTGCCCACCTCCAGGGTCAGTTTCTAAGGGAAATAGCAATTATATGCTCATTCTGAAGGAATTCCTCTACCACAGCACCAAGCTAAGGCAGGTGATTCTGCAGCTGTACTCTGCCCACTTGAGGATGCAATGATGACTTGTGTTAAGGCTTTTTAGAACAAGTTCCCTGCATTTTTCTGAATTCCAGGATATATTATAGACTCTAAGCATACCAGAAAGTAAAGCTATTTTCATCTTACTTTACTCTTCAGAGAATTCAGTCTATACCATGGGAAGAGACACTGCTTTTAAGCATAACATGGCAGATGCATGACAAATATATTTATCTCTGTCTACAAGGTCAGAATATGTATGTTTATTCCATGCTCAGTATAACCTCCCATATCACACAGCACACATGTGAAGGGCCACAAGGAAAACACTGCTCACTTTTTATCTGACTCTCCTGAGAAATGTTACTCTGTAACTCACTCTTCCAGGTTGACCCTTCTGGTAAATACTATTTCATAGATCTCAAGGGTACCTAAATTTTATGCATCCATCTCCAAGGACCACAGAGAAAGTTATCTCCACAGATACAAAGTTCTAGATCAATCTTCTCTTACTGGGAGTAAGAGCAAATTGTTGGAGGAGCCGGAGCACAGAGCTGAGACTGGGATATCAGGAGCACAGAGTTATGATTTAGAGCACCCCTTGGACGACAAAGATGCTTATCACTGGGCTGAGGATCTGACTGATGCCCAGTGGTCTTGCTCTTGACCCCTCACTTCAGAGATAGTGACTCTGAGCACATTTGATGCCCCAAATGCTTAATGCTTCCATCTCCAGCTTAGATATGGGGAAAAGGCATGAACTCTCATTCCTGTGCAAGGCTGTACTGTGTTATTTCTACAGCCCTGTTTTTTACTGCATTTTAAAAATTCATTCAATACTTTATTTTCTTTATTAAAATAACTTATATGTGTACATGACTGTGTTTGTGTGCAAGTATGTGCAGGTAATCACAGAAACCAGAAGGGGCACCAGATTCCCTGGAACTGCAGTTAAAGATGGTTATGATCTACATAATATGGGTGCTAGAACCCCAACTCAGGATCTGTGCAAGTACAGTAAGAATGAGCAAACTATGGGTATCACTGCAGTCCAAACTTTTTTTGTTTTGTTTTGTTTTGTTTTGAGATTTAATTTCACTGGGCATCTCTGACTGTTTCAGAACTTACTTTGTAGACCAGGTTGGCCTGGAAGTTACAGATATCTGCATGCGTCTGTCTCTCAACACCTGACCTTAACACAGGTTCTCTGTATTCTCAGGAAACCCTTCCCAATAAATTTCACCTAATGATGTTGGTCTCTTCTTAATCACCACCAGTTTCTCCCCTCTAGCTGACCAGCAACAATTATCCCAGCAAAGCCAAAGTTTCACTTTAGTGATTATGGTAGCAAGTTAGATACAGGTGATTCTTCAGCTTCAGGTAACCAGGACCAGAGATATCTCAATTCAAAATTGCAAATAGTCCTGATAAAGCCATTAAATTTCCCTCTAAAATTTCACTGGACTGAGAATTTCAACATTCTCATCTTTTCTTTAAGATCCTTTAGAATTTCCCACTAAGCTATCAACACTCAATGACTTTTATATCCCAAAGTTCCAAAGTCAATGCAACCCCAAACAGGCTCAGGCCTATCTCAGCAATAGCCTACTATGCTGGTACTAACTTGTCTTACGGTTTCTATCGTTGTAAAGAAATTCCATAACTAAAAAGTAATGAGGAATCTGACTATCTCCCATATGTCATCAGTTAATTGATTCTAGATAGTAACCAGATGTTTTGTTACTCAGAGCACATTCCAAAAAGTTGTAAAACCATTAACCAGAGGTCTTAAAAAGAGAACGAATGATTTTCTATAGGTTCTAGGACTGAAGGTAAAATATTGACTGGATTTATCTATAGAAAACTTCACTAATAACTTAGTTGTGGGTTGTAACTCTCAAAAAAACCTGTGAAGATATGACAGCTGATGAATGTTTAGCCAGATAATTTCACCTAATTATTATGCATAGAAACATTCACTGTTGTAAACTTACTAGATTTATGATTTGACTTTGTGTAAATTTGTGATAAATTTTTTCACGTGGGTTCATGTATTCTGAAAGATGTCTAAGTGCTGAGGAGAAAAAAAAGTCACAACTGAGCTGAAGAGAACTTTTTAGAGAGAATACTTTCTTTTTCAGTTCTGAACAGAACGTTTTAGAACAGAACTGAGGATAATTTTTTTCAGTCAGGACATAAGAGAACTTTTTTGACAGAACTGAACTCAAAAAGATCTTAGAAGTAAAGGCATAGCATTCGGTGAAAAGGCATTGAGAGTAAGAGCGTTTTTGTGACATCAGAGCATGATGAGAGAGCAAGTTTAGAAGGAGAATGCAGAGTGAAGTAACTTAAAAACTATAGGTAACATAAAAAGTCAAGAGAGCATTGTTTGATCATGATCTGGGTCTACTTGTTTTGATTAAGTGATTTTAAAACTTTTGACACTTTTTACCTACTTTCCAAGGATTAAATCCATTATCTTATCTTTTTGACCTTGAACTGAGTTTCAGAACTTCTCAAGGGAATTATATGATTATTATTGAGCTAATTAGCCTTATTGCACATGATGGAAATAATGCTAAGAGCACAGCATAGTGGCACACAGCTAGAATCCTAACACAGGTGAGATAGAGACAAGAGAATAAGAAGGTCCAGTTCACCCCCAGTTGCACAGTGAGATTTAGAACACTTTGTGCTACTGAGACAATGACATATATTTCCTGGCCATTGAGTATGCCCAGCATACCTGGCACCGGGTTCCATCCTCAGCACTAAACAGCAGCTGTGAGCATCTAATCCCAGCATTTAGGGTACTGTTTCTAAACCTGTGGTGAGCAACTCACATGTGATTGCATGTCAGATATACTGTAATCAGTTATTTATACTACAATTTATAACAGTAGCAAAACTACAGTTATAAAGTAACAAAAATCATTTTATACCTGGAGATTATCACTACATACCTGGAACTCTCTTAAAAGGTTGCAGCATCAGAATTGAGGAGGAAAAAGTGGAGGTAGGGACATGGATCAGGAATTCAAGTTTACTCTTGGCCAGCTAGCAAATTTGAAGGTGTATTGGACTACAGTACATGCTGCCTTTGGGTGGGTGGGTGAGTGGGGTAATGAAAAGAAAATCAAGATTAGGCAGATTAATGTTGTCAATTTCTGGTTTTGGACTAGCTGAGATAACTTTTCATTTGCCTTGGTTATGATTAAACATGGAAATGATTTTTCTTTGCGTTTTTCTATTGTTTTATTTTTCAAGATGGTATTTGTGTGTGTGTGTGTGTGTGTGTGTGTGTGTGTGTGTGTGTGTGTGTGTGTGTGTAGCCCTGGCTGTCCTGGAAGAAGCTTTTGTAGACCAGGCTGGCCAGAACTCACAGATGTCCAATTGCCCCTGCCTCAGGTTGCTGGGTGGGATTAAAGGCCTACACCTGACAACTAGAGTGAAATCTCAGGAATCCATGTAACAGGGGAAAGTTCAAGATGTGCCTTGCAGTGACAGGCTTACCACTCCTACCTGACAACCAGATATTGCACAAAGCACAGGGACTGTATAACTTAGAAGGTTGTGCTTTGAGACAGGCCTTCACTATGTAGGCAGTCTTGGATTTTACTATGTAAACAAGGCTTGTCTTGAACTTCTGGATCTACCTGCCTTCTGAGTGCTAGAATTAGATTTCCAACCTACGCCACTACATCCCACTGGACAATTAAAAATGAAAGAAATTAAGCCAGTTGTGGTGGCACACACCTTTAATCCCAGCACTTGGGAGGCAGAGGCAGGCAGATTTCTGAGTTCGAGGCCAGCCTGGTCTTCAAAGTGAGTTCCAGGACAGCCAGGGCTACAGAGAAACCCTGTCTCTAAAAACAAAACAAAACAAAACAAAACAAAAAAAACAACAACAAAAGAAAAGAATGTTCAAAACTGCAGTAGCTAATCAGATGTTAGAGATAACTACTCTACTTGCACTTTCAGGCTTAGAAAGTTTAGTAGTATACTTTGCGATAACAGAAAAATTGCAATAGCTGTTCTGTTCAAGGTGCCAGCCAAAATGTCAGCAAAGCTTATTGATGAGGCTGGAAGACAAGCAAACACTTTACCCACCCACCAACAGACCTTCTCAATCCAGTAGAAGCTGCTGATATCCAACAGCAAATGCAAGTCTGCATATAACAAAGTCCTGTCTGAAACAAATCCAAATGCCATACAGGTAACATTGGCTACAAGGTGGTTTTCTGTGGAGTGAAGACATGAAGACATGGCTGTCTTCACAGAAATGTTTCTCAATGGCATATTTTTAGCCTTTTGTTGTCAAAGAATAATACTGAACGGTTTGTGGTCTTGTTATTATTATTATTATTATTATTATTTAGATTTATTTCTCTTTTGTATATGCTTTGGCTGCATCTATGTATGTCTATATGATATATTTGTTTCTGCAGAAGTGAGAATCAATTCTCTTAGAAGTAGAGTTAGGGAAATTTGTGAGCAGCCATGTGAGTGGTAGAAATTTAATCTGGGTCCTTTTGGAGGAGCAATATGTACTTTTAACCACTAAGCAATTTTTTCAGTCCTTATTTCTATTTAAGAGAAGTGGTTGGGTTTGTGTTTCTGTTGTTGTTGTTGTTGTTGTTTTTGTTGTAGTTGTTGTTGTTTTGGTGTGATTGGGTGTGTGAGTGTTTTTGTGTGTGTGATATTTTTTAATTTAATTTAATTTTTTCACCATGTGAGTCCAACTTCAGAAATCATGCTTAGAATAAAGTGTCTTTACCTGCTAAGACATATACTTGGCTCTGTATTTGATACAGGGTCTCATGTAACACAGGCTGGCCTCTCACTATATAGCTCAGGCTGTCCTTAAAATTCTATTCCTCTAGCTTTTAAATCCCAATTGTTAGGATTGCAGGCCAGTACCAGCATGTCCAGTGTTTATTGGTTTAGGTTTAGTTGGTTTGGTTTGGTTTTCCTCTTCAGTCTAGGTAAATAGACTAAATCCTTTGTTCTGTATTTTTCTTCCCTAAGGCCTAAGGCAGTACTCACTCACTGGGAAGTGTCAGTGTTTGTGGCCTGATTTCCCAAACGTTTTGACATTCGTTTGCATTTTACCCTTGAAGTTTAGTTTCCCTTTAAATTACTTAATACAAGGAAAAACAAACCTCCTTAAGAGGATTGCTGGGTGACACTCAAATGTCTAATCAGCTAGTAGCAGTTTGCATTTAGAGTCACAGATGTGAAGGGGAGGCCTGAGTAGTGAGGTGTTAAAACAGAGCCAGAGAAGACTCTGTCTGGGAGCTTAAAGTCATACTTGGCCTGGTTTGCATAGAAAGCTCTTTGTCCCATCTGGTGAGTTGCTCACTTCATTCAGACACTTCTGTTCACTTTCCCCCCAAATGAGGCTCTTGGTGGTGCTACCAAGAATTCAGCTCAATTGAGGTTGGAGGGTCAGGTCAGTTACTGAGCCAAGAAGTTTTAAGCTAGCCTGAGCAACATATCTAGGCTGCATGAGGTGCTGGAGGATCTCAACACTCCCTACAGCCAATTTCTGGTAGCTAAGTGTGTATACAGTTGATATGTTATGATCTTGATTCAGACTTTTAGATATATGGAATATTTTCTTAATTTTGTGACAAACTTGTTATGTATCCCTGGCTGACCTGAAATTCACCATGCATGCACTCTGTCCCACATGAATACCTGGAGGCTGTGAAGCCTAGAAGAGCCCTAGAACTGGAGCTGGGAGCCATCATGTGGCTGCTGAAAATTTGTTATGCCTCTAAGAATTCCTGAACCCCAAAAGACCTCCAAGGAAATTCTTCGATGTAGTGCCATTAGGGTTATTTTGGATTTTTTTTTTTACCCCAACAAAGCCCTGGATAGTCTAGAATTTCCTATGTCCATATGGTTTGCCTCAAAGACACAGGGACACATGGATTCGCCTACTTCTGCTTCCAGAGTGATGGAATTAAATGTATGGGCTATCACATCATGCTCACCACCCAGCCACAATTTCCTTTTCTACCTACTGTGCTGGCTGATCTTTTCCCTAACAACCCTAACTTCTGGGGAACCTAGGGAAGCTACACAAAACCATCTGTAGGGCCAATGTTCTGATGTTAGGCCTGGCCCCTGGTTAAAGGTTGGGGCCACTTACCCATCTCAATAATATTAACCCAGAATTTGTTCAGTCTAAAGGAAATACAGGGACAAAGACTTTAGCAGAGACTGAAAGAAAGGTCATCCAAGATTGCCCCCCCGGGGGATCCATCCCATATGCAACCACCAAACCCAGACTCTATTGCTGATGCAAGAAGTGCATACCTGATTTAGCTGTCTCCTGAGAGGCTCTGCCAGAGCCTTACCAATACAGGTGCAAATACTTGAAGTTATCCATCAGACTGACACTGGGAATTCAATGGAGGAATTGGGGGAAGGACTGAAGGAGCTGGAGAGGTTTCAACGTCATAGGAAGAACAATATCAACTAACCTGATACCCTCAATGTCTCCTAAAAGCTCCTAGGGACTAAACAACTCCCCGAAGAATACACCAGAGTGTCCCATGGCTCCAGCTGCATATCTAGCAGAGGATGGACTTGGTATCAATGGGAGGTGACACCCTTGCTTTTGTCAAGGCTCTATGCTCCAGCATAGGTGAATGCTAGGGTGGTGAGGCAAGAGGCGGGTAGGTGGAGGAACACCCTCTTAGAATCAGGAGGGAGGGGTGGGGTAGGGGATTTGTGAAGGGGAAACCAGGAAGGGGGATAACATTTGAAATGTAAATAAATAAAATAACCACTAAAAAATTAAAAACAAAAACATACAAACACAAACCAGAAAACCATCTCTATTTGTCTTGGTGTAGTTTTACGTAAGATTAGAATAAATGATGTTCATCAACGAAGGCTGTCCTCAAGCTTGCTGTGTAGCTGAGGGTGACTTTGAACTGATCCTTTATCATCCTCCCTCCTCAGCCTCCTCAGTGCTGCTACAGCTTCTGACTGACAGAGTACCCAGCGCAGCTGTGAACTTCAGAACAGGGTTATAGATCTGATAAAATAGTTTCAGCTTTGTTGTCTGAGTTTTCATACTTTTGATTACTATCAGGTGCAGATTACACACTGGGCTGGATCATACACAGATCAATAAGGGGCATACATGAATAAAATTTAGGCAGTAGTATGTTGGTTCATAATAGTTATCCTTCTTTCTGGGAAGACAAACCAGGAGAGTCAAAATCGAGATTATCTACAGAGTAAGACTCTATTGCAAAATCAAATATGAAGCCAAGTGCAGAAATAAGCAATTAAATATAAAATTAAAAAGAATAAATGAGCCTGACAGTGATGGCACAGGCCTTTAAACCCAACACTCAGGGTGGGGTTGGGTTGGTAGAACCACGTAGATATTTGAGTTCTTGTCCAAACTGGTCTACAGAGTAAGTTCTGCCTGACTGGTCTACAGAGTGAGTTCTGGGATGTTCAGGGCCACACAGAGAAACTTGGTCTTGAAAACAAAAAACCCCCCAAAAAATTGAAATTAAAATTAAATAAATGAACTCTGTGAATCCATAGATGGTCCCCCGATATTCTTGCAGGTTTTAGGATGTTTGTTTGTCTCTTCTTCCATGGAGCTTTAGTTTAATGTGTATCGAGAAAGAAGTTTCATGGAAGATTAAATAAGATGGGAAAATTCAACTCTGATGAGCTTTTGTGATGGTGGTACAGATGCAAAGGGGTGACAAGAGAAATGATTACAAAAGAGTCATTGGAGCCATACATAGTCAGGACTTTGTATCCAGAGGGACTGCCTCGAGCTTCTGAGAATAGGAACCTGTCACCATTGTCCAGATCGGGTAAGTCCCTCACATCCATGAGGACATGCCAATTGATTCATTGACAATGTAGAAACAAGATAGCACAGCACTCCTTATGCAATCTAATGGGAAGAAACAGAAAAGAGAATAGGGTATGGCATTGGGAGTACTTAGACCTGTACAGTTGCCCAGATCTGGAAGGACAGGCCACAATCTGTGCTGATCCCTATAAGTAAAATGCTTATTTTTGAGACTTTGAATGAGCTGAGTGTGGGAAACTTCGAAAATTGGGTTTGGGATTCAGTGTTTGGTGTGAAGAATGAAGAGCTGCACAGGCTGTGATAAGGAGTTAATGATACCACAGGAGGCACCATGAACTATGGTCATATGGGTCCCATATTCCATTTTCTTGAGGGCCCATTTATCCTAACGGGCACCTCTGGGTGCCTGATTATCACTGAAGAGTGGGAGTAGGTCAATCACATTGCCATGTGAAAACTAATCTCTTGTTCTTTCCCTAGGTACCCGAGGACCTCATTAGAGATCATTTTGAGCCCTCTCATCAAGCTTTTACATTCATACACGGAGTCATCTGCTCAATATTCTAACCACTGTCAGCTCAAACACCTGTACTTGAGAGGAGTCCTTTAAACTGCTTTTAATGTCATGTCTATCAAATTTTCCTTAAAGAGTGTTGCAGACACCATGAATACCATGGAATTGGAAGATTGTTGAATGGGGGGCTCTTGGCTCAGTCTCCTTGTGCCTTTCCTGATTCAATTTGTGCAGTTCACAAGAGTCAATTTCTTTGACAATGACATCTTCATTGCTACCCTAAAGGACTTCTGTATCACAATGCCAAACTGAGCCCTCTGACCATATAATTGTACCCAGCTCCTATAGAGCCTGTGATGATTGGACTTAGGGAGATTTCCCCACCTATGTATTGAAGTCATAAGCACACTCATTATTTATAATCTGCTTAAGTCATTTTTTGTAGTTGAACTTTGGCTACTTTGTGAGTTCTTTTCCCTTCCACTCTTGTTTGTTTGTTTGTTTGTTTGTTTGTTTGTTTGTTTGTTTGTTTGTTTGAGACCGGGTTTCTCTGTATAACCCTGGCTGTCCTGAAATTCACTTTGGAGACCAGGCTCTCCTCGAACTCTTAAATCTGCCTGCCTCAGCCTCCCACCACACCTGTCTTCCCTTCCACTCTTATCCAATCTTCCTACCCTCTAACCCTCTAACATAGGAGAGAAAAAAGGCTATAGGTGCTGATGTTCTCAGCAGATGACTTCCTGCTGATTAGGGATGTTGAGTTCTTTGGGGCCAGTTTGATATTTACCATCAGACCATCTAACTTCTTCTTGTTGTTGTTTCTTCTTTGTGCATGACTATTTAAGAAACTGTGACACACAGCAGCTAACCAACAACACATCCCTCCCTTGGCGTCTATCATTTATATACATTCTGCGTAGTTCCTAGAATTCTAAACATCACAGAATAGTCTAAATGATCTACGGCTTGAAAATGATGACCCTTCTAGAGTAAGAGGCAACTAATAATCTGCTGATGTGACCAATCATTATTAGCATCATATCACATACCTGGGGTTAAAACAGAAACATATCGCCATAATTTTCTGTGTTTTTAAAGAAATCAATATTCTCACAATTAATCTCCATTGTGACTAATGTCTGCTATGAATGTAGTTAGCATTTTTCTATGACCTTTGCCCTGGCTTCAGTAAATAGAAAGGATGTGCCTTCTGAGTTCTAAGAAATGAATGTCTATGGACTATAGTTTTGAGTATTGCTATATGTGACGGCAACACAATGTTCTGCAATGGAATCAGAGCAGTGTCTGACATTGATGAAGAACACAATGTGGCATGAGGTTAAGCGTCCTGTAGAGTGAGGAAAAGAGTTCTACATTTCAAATGTAGTTTCTGTCAAGACTGACTTGAAAAAAATTGCAGGATAAAATCTCAGCCCTAAAATGACAAATAGAATTAGAGGAAGAAGATCAGGACTTATTTAATCAGCTACAAGAATTAAAGAGCAGAAAGTTGTCTCAGAAGTGTGAAGCCACATGAAAAAATCCCCCAGGTCCTTGCATTCCTCAACACAGAGTCCAAAGACAGACCCTGCCCTCTGGCTTTGGAGAGGCTGAGGCATTCCCTGTATTAGAGATCACAGATGCTCAAGTGGTTACTTGGAGACATCACACAAGTTTCAATTCCCAAACCATTAAAGAATTAAAAAAATGCAGTGTCACTGTATGGTGTCACTGCTCCTTTTACTCTTGCAATCCTGGAACTGATATTCTGATTTTCTGGTTTTATTCATTGACTGATGACAACAGCAGGGAGGATTTTTGGTAATGCAGAGGCTGGGGTAGACTATGTGAAACAGATTAAGTTTGAAAATGTCAATCCTGCCTGCCAAGCAGCCATTAGACCCTACAGAAAGAAGACATGCCTCACTGGGTACATCTTACTCTGTTCTAACAAAGGGACCTCTTAACAACAGGGCTCAGCTATGGTGGCTCCCATGAAAGCCACTGATTGATAGCCATACAATCAGTAAGAGACTTCTTGGAAAGTAGAGACAAAAAGGCCTGTTTTAAGTGTGGCAAGCCTAGACATTTTGCAAAAGATTGCAGGGTAGGAAACCAGTCACCTCTGAGATGGCCCAGGAATCAGCCTGAGCTATGTATGGGTTCCAAACTCGGAAAACAATGGGCTAATAAGTGTAGATCCAAGACAGAAAAACAAGGGAAGACCCTTTTTCCTAATAAGGGAAATGGGAGCAGGGGCCAGCCCCAGGCCCCGAACCAACACAAGCCCAAACAGGTTTATGGGGTGGTCAGCTTCTTGCCAGCAAGCAACAACAACCCCTTTAAGAACTTAATCTAGCTACCCCAGAAATGGCAGGACTGGACCTCAGTTCCACCATCCACACAGTACCAACCACATCAATGGGATCTCAGTCCCTACCCACTGAAGCGTTGGACTGCTCTATTCAAATGTGTTTGGCCTGAGAGTAGGATTAAGCAGTGCTACCATGCAGGGACTACAGATTTTCCTGGTGTTATAGACAATGATTATCAAGGAGAGATTAAGGTAATGGCCAAGACAATATATAATATAGTCACCATCCCCACAAGAAGAAGGATTGCTCAACTATTGTTACTTCCATTGCTTCTTAGTAATCACAAATATGAGTCCTAAGAGAGGAGATCAAGGCTTTGGTTCCTCTGATGCATACTGAGTGCAACCTATAAATAACAAAAACCTGTGATGACAATATGGCTTGATAGAAAGGCATTCAGAGGCTTGGTTGATAAAGGGGCCAATGTGACTATTATAAACCAAAGTGATTGTCCCTCTACCTGGCCTCTGACACCAACCTTGAAAAATCTAAGGATTATTGGTCAAAGTCAAAATCCACAACAGAGTTCTAAGGTGCAGAAGTGAAAAGATAAAGAAGGAAATACGGGAAATATACAACCATATGTTATCCTTGGCCTTCTCATTAATCTCTGGGAAAGAGATCTGTTATCCCAGTTAGCATGTGTACCCACCATGATGTAATCATGGCTCAGATGAAAACTCTAGGTTTTCCCCAGGGAAAGGTTTAGGAAAAAAATGAAGATGGGATTACCTATCCCATTGAGGCCCATGGCAACACTGGAAAGATCAAGCTTGGAGTATTTTTGATGGGAGCTGTTGATTCATCTGCACCCTCATGGCATTGTGCCGATCCCATCACCTGGAAGGGAGACTCGCCCATCTGGGTGGATCAGTGGACCCTCACCACCAAAAAATTACAAGCTGCCCAATTACTAGTGCAGGAGCAAATATAGGCAGGGCATTTGGAACAGAGTAACTCTCCCTGGAATAACCCAATATTTGTCATCAAAAAAAAAAAAAATCAGGAAAGTGGAGATTGTTACAGGACTTGAGGGCTGTTAATGTGACAATGACCCTGATGGAAGCCTTGTAACCTCGGATGCCCACACCTGTGCCAATAACTTTGGGCTACTATAAAATAGTTATGGATTTAAAAGATTATTTCTTTACCATCCTCTTGCATCTTGAAGACAGAAAGTGCTTTGCTTTTAGTGTTCCTGCTGTAAACTTTAGAGGACCTATGAAAAGACATCAGTGGAAGGTATTACCTCTGGGTATGGCTAATAGCCCTACCTTGTGCCAAAAATTTGTGACCTCCAACATAGATGATGTTAGAACCATGTGGAAATAAATCTACGTGATTCATTACGTGGATCATATCTTAATAGCAGGAAAAGATGGAAGTCAGGTATTCCAGTGTTTTGATGATCCTAAAACAGCTTTTCAGACTGCAGGGTTACAAATAGCTACAGAACCCTTCCGGTCCACTCCAGCACCGGAGTTCCTTGCCCTCGGAGTCTCTGGACACCCGCAAGGACCCACACAGGATCCCCCATGGGATCTTAAGACCTCTGGTGAGTGGAACACAGCGTCTGCTCCAATCCAATCATGTGGGAACTGAGACTGCATTAACTAGGGAAGCAGATAACCCAACCTGATCAGGGGCACAAGTCCTATCCGGTTCACTCCAGCACCGGGGTTCCTTGCCCGCGGAGTCTCCAGACACCCTCAAGGACCCACACAGGATCCCCCATGGGATCTTAAGACCTCTGGTGAGTGGAACACAACTTCTGCCAGGAGGCAGATTCGAACACCAGATATCTGGACACCTTCCCTGCAAGAGGAGAGCTTGCCTGCAGAGAGTACTCTGACCATTGAAACTAAGGAGAGAGATAGTTTCCCAGGTATACTGATAGAGGCTAACATAATCACCTGAGGAACAGGCTCTAACCAGAGACAACTATAACAACTAGCTTCAGAGAATACCAGATGGTGAAAGGCAAACGTAAGAATCCTACTAACAGAAATCAAGACCACTCACCATCACATAAGTGGTTGCTCACAGTCAGCTATTGGATGGATCACAGGGCCCCCAATGGAGGAGCTAGAGAAAATATCCAATGAGCTAAAGAGATCTGCAACTCTGTAGGTGCAACAACATTATGAACAAACCAGTACCCTGGAGCTCTTGACTCTAGCTGCATATGTATCAAAAGATGGCCTAGTCGGCCATCGCTGGAAAGAGAGGCCCATTGGACATGCAAACTTTATATGCCCCAGTACAGGGGAACGTCAGGGCCAAAAAGTGGGAATGGGTGGGTAGGGGAGTGGGGGGGGGGGTATGGGGGACTTTTGGGATAGCATTGGAAATGTAACTAAGGAAAATACGTAATAAAAAATATTAAAAAAAAAAAGAAAAGAAATAGCTACAGAATAGGTACAGTTACAAGATCCCTATACTTGTTTAGGATTTCAGATTATTGGCCCACATATTATTTATTATTAATGGCCACTTTTAGAACTGATTCCCTTGAAATGCTTAATGATTTTCAAAAACTATTGGGAGATATCAATTCGATATGTCCATATTTAAAACTTATTAGAGAAGATTTGAAGCCTCAGTTTGCTATTTTCAAGGGAGATGCTGACCCTAAGTCTGACCAGACCCTAACAGAGGAGGGTCAGAAAGTTTGCAGAAGATTGAAAGTGCTATTTCATCCCAATTTGTAACTCATATTAATTATTCTAAGCCTTTATATTTTCTGATTTTTAACACCAAATTTATTCCTACTGCAGAGTTTTTTGTTTTTTTGTTTTTGTTGTTTTTTTTTTTGTTATTTTTTGTTTTTTATTTTATTTTATTTGGCAAACAGCACACATATTTTGGGCTCATCTTTTCTCATATCCTAAGAAGGTCCTTTATTCATACTATGTGGCTGTAGCTGATATTATTATATTAGGCAGAGATAATAGTCAGAAATATTTGGAAAAGTCTGTGATGCCATAGTGCAACCCTATATAAGGCATCAGGTTGATTGGCTTATGCAAAATTCTGAACTTTGGCCTATCACATGTGCCTCCTTTGCTGGACAGCTTGATAATCATTATCTGCCAGACAAATTGGTTCAGTTTTGTAATCGCCATGAATTCATTTTTCCATCTTGCACCACACATGCACCTATAGAAGAAGCAGTGCTAGTTTTCCCTGATGTTTCCTCATCAGGAACAGCTGTTTATGCCTTTAATGGTCAAGTAATCTCCTTTGCTACATCGTCAATGTCAGACCAATTGGTTGAATTGCATGCTGTTATTGCTGTGTTCCAAGCGTTTCTGAATCAAGCCATTAATAATTACACAGATGCTCATATTTAGCTCAGTCTGCCCCTCTGCTAGAAATAGCTGTGCAAATAAAATATTCCCCAGAAGCAGCTGATCTCTTTTTAAAGTGCCAACAATTAATTTTGAGGAGAAAGTATAAATTTTTATAGGACATCTGAGAGCCCACAACAGACTACCAGGTTCCATCTCTGAGGAAAATACCAAAGCAGATCTAGCCACTCATGTAACTTTGGTGACTTCATCAGATCCACCAGCTAACCTGGATAAGACCATAAGAGTCCATGAGTTATATCACTTCAATTCCCAAACATTGAAGATCATGTTTAAAATTACCAGAGAACAAGCTAGGTAAATTGTCAAATAATATCAGTCATGTGTTGTTACACCTTTACCTCATTTGGGTGTAAATCCAACGGGCCTAATACCAAACAGCCTCTGGCAAATGGATGTTACTCGTTATAATGAATTTGGAAACCAAAAATATATACATGTATATGTAGATACATACATTGGTTTCATTTATGTGACATTACAAACTGGAGAAGCAGGCAAACATGTAATCACTTGTGCTTGCTACATACACTGTATTGGGTGTGCCTAAACAGATAAAGACTGACAATGGTCCACATTATACAAGCTCAAGTTTCTTCCAATTTTCTAAGAAATTGACAATGCTACATAAAACAGGTATTCTCTATAATCCACAGGGCCAAAGTATGGTAGAAAGGGCACATCAAACCATTAAACATCAATTTAGAAAAAAAGGGGAGGAATGGTACCCTACCAAGGGATCCCCCAGAAATATCCTTCATCACACACTCTTTATTTTAAATTTTTTAACTTTCGATTCTGAATGAAAATCTGTGGCAGATTGGTTTTGGCATCCTGATATCAAAAAGAATTTTGCAACAGTCCTCTGGAAAGACCCAAAAACCAGAACCTAGATTGGGCCAGACCCAGTGCTTATCTGAGGAAGAGGTTCTGTCTGCATATATTCCCAAACAGCAGATGCCACATGCTGGCAGCAAGAGAAACTGATTTAAACAAATATACAATAATAACAGATCCAGGGATGATAAGCCCCCTGAGAACCCTGTTTCTTCTTTGCAGGGAACATGAAGATTCTCTACATCCCAATGCTGCTACTGTTCCTCACAATTGCCTTTAAACAGGAATGGATCAACCAGAATATGCTATATAACCTGACTTGGAAAGTCCTCAGTGCTAAAGGAGACATCATCACCAGCACCTACAAGGTGGCTCAACTGGACTCTTGGTTCCCCGATTTATAATTTAGTGAGGTCCATGTCTTTGACTGCATAAAGTGGGGTCAATACTTTGATATCACTAGGTTTATCTGTGCCCTGCAGAAAAAGCTCTAAGAGAAAATGTAGAGGCCCTGGCTCAGCATACTGTGCTGGATGGTACTGTGTATCCACAGGCCACATTTGGTGGTCCCCACCTATTATCCACAGAAAAAAAATAGAATTTGTGTTGAAAACTCTCTGGCCATTCAGGGATATTCCTCCTGTAATGCAGGAAAATGAAGATACCCAGCCTACTTGTTCTCTTGTCTCCAGGGCCCATAGTGTTCAAGAAACTGATGGCTTTTGTATAACAGCAGATAGATGCTATTCAAATGAAACTCATACAGGTCTGTTATCATAGGCTAGCAGTAGGGAAAATAAGATATCTGTCAACAAGACAAACTAGGAGTAGCTCCTAACTTACATGTTAAGCCAGATAGTCAATGACGGGTAAAGAAACACCTCAAGACCCCTGCCCCTAATTTGGAAGCCTTACCAACCTAAGATAGGAGCTTAAACAAAAACGAGTTATTGAGTGTCCAGATATGGGAAAGGGAGACTTAGGGTCCAATTTAAGACAGGCACAGTTTCCGTAAAGTTTCCCAGTCTTCTCTTAAAAATAAAAAATAAAAAGGGGGACCTGTTGGGAGTTGACTCTTAGCAGAAAGCAGCTGTCATCTCTGCAGCCATCTTGGGCTATTTACTTACAAGTTGGTACTTTTCCACACTGATGAGAGACTTGTTTTCCTAGCATGATGTTTTTGCAAGCAGCCCACCACAGCTGAGCACATTCTGATAACATCTTGTGTTTCTCAGACACATTCTGGACTTGTGGTTAAGTGTCTCAAGCTGCACTCCCTAGCTTGTGCTTAAATACCCATAGTTGTCTTTCAATAAATGAGACTTGATCAAGCAGCCTATCTTGTCTCCATTCTTTGAGTCTCTAGCCCCTCTATTCCTACTCTCTCCCTTGCAGACTCCATTGTCTGACCCAAGGGCGGAGTCATAAAACAAAGTGACTACAGCTATTCTAGGAGTAGGATCAGACCAGGAAAAGTGGGCTGGTGTGTTGATTACAGATCCTTGATTGCAGGTAGAAGTATGTGCCAGAAGATGGAGCTCCAAAAGCACTGGGCAGACCTCAGAGCTGCTGGGGTTCCTATGCAACCAGCAGGGACTGGGACATGGTTATCTCCCCTGGTTGTCCTGGGTGGGAAAAGGCCTCTCGATGCAGTTAGAGCTATGGGCTGGTGAGTCGGGTGCTGATCTGAAATTGCTAGAAGTGTGGGCCAGAAGAAAAATGGAGCTCTGAAAAGATGAGGCAGACCACATGGGCAGGGGCCCCACCCTACCAGAGTATAATTGGAGGAGGTGGGCAAAGGGACTCTAGAAACCTGGAAGCAGTCCTGAGGCAAAGAGTTTCACAGAAACTTAGCCTCTTGGAACCTTGACATTCCCACAGCACATATGCTCCAAAACCAGTTTCTGCATTAGTCTGGTGTATGGATCATGTGTTCTCTTTCAGTATTGTTTTATTATAAGTGCCTTGAAGGATTGATTTTGACATATAGCTAAGCCTCCACCTGTGTTCCAATGTCCTAGAAAGTCCTTGAGCCAACCCTGAGCTTGGAATTCACTAAGAATGTTACCTATTCAATAACATTCAAATTTACCTCTGGTAGAGACAGTGAAAATAATCAGGTATTACAATTTACTTGAATAAGAGCTAGACTACAGCCAGGTGTGGTGGTACACATCTTTAATCCCAGCACTCAGGAGGCAGAAGCAGGTGGGTTTCTAAGTTCAAGGCCAGTCTGGTCTACAAAGTGAGTTCCAGGACAGCCAGGGCTATACAGAGGAAACCTGTCTCAAAAAACAAAAACGAAAACAAACAAACAAACAAACAAAAAGAGCTAGAAAGCTCAGGGCTAGTCTACATAGTAATTAGAACAATAGCCAAGTCACACCCATACACAGGAATACACAATGGCCTAGGAAATAGGTGGGTTGTGGTTTTAGAAAGAACTTTATTATTATTTATGAAAGGGTTAGTAGAAGGGAATTCCCCTTGTGCACGTTTTTCACTAGTTCCAGAGGAAGAACATTATCAGGTATTTTCTAAAGGACACTTGCTGATGGGTTTAACAATAGACTAGCATTGTCTCAGACCACTCACCTGGCTTCTGTGTTTAGCTGATCTTAATTAAGGGTTGTTCCAGTTGTAAACACAGCCTGGCTCTCACTATCTTTTTATATATGCATTTTCTTTGTTTTGTGTGGATGTACCTTGGTGGGTGTATTCACCTGGCTTTCTTCTTTTTCTTCTGTATTAAAAGTCTGGTGTTGCATTCAGATACACACGCTCTCTGTGTCCATGTCTGTTTGTCATCTTCGCAAACTCCTTGCTAGCCTATAACTGGAACCTGAGCTTTCCTGTGGATCAAGGACCCAACTGAGGTCTACCTGCAGCAATTGTGGAGCCTACAGGAGATAGGGACTCCATAAGAAGACCAACAGAGTTAGGTAACTTGGAACATTGTGGGCTCCAAGAGACTGAATCACCAACCAAAGAGCATATATGGGCTGGACCTAGCCACACACACCCTGCTAGTTGCAACATATGCGCAGTTTGGTCTTCATATGTGTCCCACAAGAACTGGAGTGGGGGCTTACATTGACTCTGTTGCTTGCCTGTAGATCCTGCTTCCCTAAGTAGTCTGTCTTGTTTTTCCTCAGTGGGAAAGAATATACTTAGACATGTATTGATTTGAGGTTCCATGGTTGGTTGGTTTCCCAGAAAGGACATCCCCCTTCTCAAAAGTAAAAGTCAGGGAGTGCGGAACTGGCCATTTGAAGGGGAGAGTGGGAGGAGAGGGGCTCTTCAATCTGGATGTAAAGTAAGTAAGTAATTTAATAAAAAATAAATACAAAATTAGTTTATATAATTAATTATATTAATAAGTTTAATAACGTCATTTCAGAGGATGCAGGTGAACACTTGAGAACATTCACTCACCCTCTTGGGATATATTTTGTTTCATTTCAGTTTTAAGACAAGTCTTATGTAACTCAGGCTGCCTTCGAACTGGAATGTATCTGTAGATGTCCTTAAATTACTAATTGCCCTGCATCCACTCCTCAATTCTAGAGTTACAAGTATGAGTCATCACACCCTGCTTTTATAATTTTATTTTTAACCCTCAGCAAATAGAGATATAAATGACTCCTTGATATAAGAAAAAGATTTATTTGTGATATTATGAAAACTTCCTGGATGATGGTGACAGATATTACTTTTTGTTTGAGAAATTCAAAAGTCTTTTCTACAATATTTCTTTGCTCCCCCTCTTCATTAGTTCATTCATTTCTTCATTTTATATCCTGATCACTGCCCTCTCCCACTCCTCCTCTTAGAGAACCCCACCCCCATACCTCTCCCTTTCTCCCAACACCCATGAGTATGCCCCAACTCTGGCACATAATCTCTGCAGGGTTTACACATTCTTTCTCACTAAGACCAAATAAGGCATCCCAGTTTGGGGAACAGTATCCACAGACAAGAAACAACTTTAGGGACATTCTCTGTTCCAGTTTTTGGAGGACCTACATGGAGACTGAGCTACATATCTGTTGTATATGTACTGGAGTTCTCAGTCCAGTTTGTGTATGCTCTTTGGTTGGTCACTCAGTCTTTGAGAGCCTCCAAGTCTCCAGGTCCATTACTTTTGTTAATTTGCCTATGGAGTTCCTATCCCCTTCAGGGCCTTCAGTACTTGCTAGGAATTTGAAGCTAACAGGGACTACAGAGACCTGTTGTAAACAAACAAAAATCAATCAATTATATTTTTTCTCTGAATGATTCAGAAACCCTTCCACTTTAATTTCAACTCATTTTATTGCAATCATCTCTGCTCTATTTTATCCACACATTAAAAATCTATTCATGAGAATGTATCCAATATAGCTGGTTAGAGCTCCAGAGAGCAGACCCTTGAGTGTCTTTGAGTCAGGATCCGAAAATATTTTATTAAGGAGTGAGGGAAAAGACAGAATGGAATGAACCAAGAGATCTATACAGAAAGATCCTGAAAATACTGAGGTGAAGGATTCAACATCTCCTTGCACACTCAGGACTATGGGGGTTTGAAGGAGCTCTTTGGAAGAAATGCTATCATTTCTAAAAGAATAAATAGGGAAGTGAACTTTGCATCAAAAGATACTTCAGGGCAGGGAGTTGTATCTCTCCATTTTTACTTCAACCCATGGGATACAGAGGTAAATAGATTACTGAAAAATTTAAGGCTGCAAAAACTACACAGTGTTTCATGACAACCTGGTCTATGCAGTGAGTTCCAGAGTATCGTTGTCCATATGTGTCATAGACAAACTAGGACTACTGTGGTGGTTTTAATGTTCTTGGCCCAGGGTAAGACACTATTTGGAAGTGTGAACTTTTTGGAGTAGATGTGTCCTTACTGGAGTAGGTGTGGCCTTGTTGGAGAAGGCGTTGCCTTATTGTAGGAAATGTGAGGATAGGCTTTGAGAGCTCCTTCTTCTTCTTCTTCTTCTTTTTTTTTTTTTTTTTGCTTTCTTTTTTTATTTTTTAGACTTATTTTTATTAATTTTTCCCTATAGGATGCTTTTTTTTATTACGTATTTTCCTCAATGACATTTCCAATGCTATCCCAAAACTCCCCCATACCCTCCCCCCCCCCCCCCGACTTCCCTACCCACCCATTCCCATTTTTTTGGCCCTGGCGTTCCCCTGTACTGGGGCATATAAAGTTTATGTGTCCAATGGGCCTCTCTTTCCAGTGATGGCCAACAAGGCCATCTTTTGATACATATGTAGCTAGAGTCAAGAGCTCCGGGGTACTGGTTAGTTCATAATGTTGTTGCACCTACAGGGTTGCAGATCTCTTTAGCTCCTTGGATACTTTCTCTAGCTCCTCGACTGGGGGGCCTGTGATCCATCCAATAGCTGACTGTGAGCATCCACTTATGTGATGATGAGTGGTCTTGATTTCTGTTACTAGGATTCTTATGTTTGCCTTTCACCATCTGGTATTATCTGAAGCTAATCCTTCTACTTCTATTTTGTGGAATAGTTTATGCAGAAGTGGAATTAGATCACCTTTGAAGGTCTGGTAGAACTCTGCACTAAACCCATCCGGTCCTGGGCTTTTTTTGGCTGGGAGACTATTAATGACTGCTTCTATTTCTTTAGGGGATATGGGACTGTTTAGATCGTTAACTTGTTCCTCATTTAATTTTGGTACCTGGTATCTGTCTAGAAATTTGTCCATTTTGTCCAGGTTTTCCAGTTTTTTGAGTATAGCCTTTTATAGAAGGATCTGATGGTGTTTTGGATTTCTCCAGCATCTGTTGTTATGTCTCCTTTTTCATTTCTGATTTTGTTAATTAGGATGTTGTCCCTGTGCCCTCTGGCTTTGAGAGCCCCTTCTTAACAGCTTAAAGATTCCAGTCTTCTAATTCCCTTAAGAGGAATACCTAGAACACTCAGCTTGTGCAACTTGCCTGCCTGTATGCTGCCATGCTTTCACCTTGATGATAATGGATTGAACCTCTGAAGCTCTAATCCAGCCTCAATCAAATGTTGTCTTTATAAGAGTTGCCTTGACTGTGGTATTTGTTCACCACAGTAAAAGCTAAACTAAGACAGTGATCTAAAAAGTCCCTTGTCCTATCCAGCAGGACTTAGTTATTCAGTGGGTCGAGGAGGACGAAGGCCTGTAAGAGAAATGGACGGAGAAAGGGAATCGAGACCAAGCAAGGAGTTGTCAAGGTCTGTTTAATGGAGGCTAAGAGCCTGGTTATGAGCACACTATGAGAAAAAATAGGGAGGGTCAAGGGGGTATAATAAAATACAGAGAAAGGGATGGACATCTGGGGCAGATGCTGATGGCAGGTTTCAAACATCTTGCAGCTTATCTTTGAATGTCGGCCCTAAAATAGTCCCAGGCAGCCTTCAAACATTCTGCAGTTTATCTTGGGGTGTCAGCCCTAACTAAACAGTCCCAGGAAGCCATCAAACATCTTGTAGCTATCTTGGAGTGCCATAAACAGTCCCAGGCACCAAACGGAGACATGGAGGAGGAGGTGAAGCTGCCTTAATCTAAGCAGTTCTAGGCGCCAAGTGGATACATGAAGAAGGGAGTGAAGCTGGCAGTCCCACGTGCCAGGTGGAGACAATGAAGGAAGGGGGTGACATAATTCCCTTCAAAGGGTCAGCCGGATCTTCAGGGTGAGAGTAATTGTGGGTCTAACTTCCCACAGTTTGGTCTCTCACAGACCCTGACACAAACAAAACTTTTTCAGATTTTGTGTTGTTGCTGTTTTCTGATTTTCTGTAATTTATTTGTTGGTTTGTTTTTCTTTTGGTAGATTGAAAACCAAGACCACAGACAAGCTTCACAATTGGTTTACCAGGAGCCATATCAAAAATTCCCAAGCCATCACTGGCTATCTGAATTAAAACGTCCTCTTACACAATCAAGGTGTTATTTAGAAAAAAGAATGGCCTGGCAATGGGATCAACTACCAAGGAGAGCAGAAAGCCAGGTTAGCTCTGGAAAAGGCCAGAGCACAGAATATTATATATATACTCCCGTACACGTGATAGGGTCAAGAATGTTCCACCAATCATGCCATGCTAGTTTTCATGAAAGGGAGCTCCTGTGCAACCAGGCTTCCCCATGGCTCACAATTCTCCAGACCCAGCACCAGTGTGGCAGGGCACTCAAACCTTAGGTGGTCAGGCTGTCACTGTGTACCTGGGACACCATGCCTCTCCTTTGACTCCTGTGAGGTTTTTATTGTTTGTGAAGACTCCCATGTGTCCCAGTATGGACTTGATCTTACTATGCAGTAGTGAGACTAACTTGGATGATGATAATGACAACTTCTTCTTCTTCTTCTTCTTCTTCTTCTTCTTCTTCTTCTTCTTCTTCTTCTTCTTCTTCTTCTTCTTCTTCTTCTTCTCCTTCTTTTTCTCCTTCTTCTTCTTCTTCTTCTTCTTCTTCTTCTTCTTCTTCTTCTTCTTCTTCTTCTTCTTCTTCTTCTTCTTCTTCTCCTCCTTCTTTTTCTCGTTCTTCTTCTTCTTCTCCTTCTTCTCCTCCTCCTCCTCTTCCTCCTTTTCCTCCTCCCCCTCCTTCTCCCCTTCTCCTTCTTCTCCTTTTTTCTTCTTCCTTCTCTTTTTCTCCTCCTCCTTCTAATGTATGTATATGAGTGTCTTGTGTGTGTGTGTCTATATGTGTATACTTGTGAATGCAGTGCCAGAGGAGGCCAGAATATGGCTATTATCTTCTGGACTGGAGTTACAAAAAGAGTGTGAATCTTATCTGAGTGATGGGAATTGAACTCAGGTCCACAAGAGGAACAACAAGCACTCATGACCACTAAGCCACTGCTTCAGCCCTGGCTCTGCTTTTCATGTACATTTGAGGAGTGTGCCATTGGGTCCAGCCTTCAGTGAAGGTTTTAAAGAATTAAGAATTTGGGAACCACAGTTCTGCTGTCAGTCAGTATCTTCCAGTAGTTAGTGTGCATCTTGAAGTCTAACTATCCACAAACAGAAGACATAAGCAAAAAGCTCCAAAAAATAGTATCACTGTTTGCTGTGAGATTCCTACCCCAGGCAGCACTCAAGAGGTAGTGGCATGAGTATAAGAAGTCCAAGGCCAGCCTCAGCAACATAACCCTTTACAAACCAGGTTGTTCTACATCAGAATTTGTTTTATGAATGCTTTCAATATAAGAATAGCATGTGGAGGAGAGCAGAACATGTGATGGCTAGTACAGGAGAATGAAAAGAAATGATATAGGAGGACCATGTGGGCCATAATCTTTGTAACTGTGTGACAGGTCAGTACCCATTGCTATATCACCTACAGTATGATCTGTGTGACAATTTCCATAGACTGAGGCAATTGACCTCAAAAGGGCAAGACCTCCTGGAAACTGGTTGGGCAACTCTTCACCAGAGGAAAATTATTGAGCCATAGTTCTCATGGAAATTTATCTGTTTTCTCTTCTCTTATTCCTTTTCTTATTTACATGTTCCTGGTAGCCTAGGCCAAGGTCTTATGTGAGAATAATGTGTAAGAAACCATCCCTTGAGATGGGGTGACTGACATGACCTCATTCCCGGGGAAACCATCACTTTACTTTTTAAATCATTTACAAAATGATTATGATAAATAAAAACTTTCCCAACAAAATTTCATAAGGCTATATGTGTGTTATTGGAGTTGGGCTTTGTTGTATGGCAAAGAAAGCCTTAATTAGAAAGAATTAAAATAGTATAAATTTACACATTGAATATTTATAAAAAATAAAACATTAGATATTAAATAATAATTGACCATATATGGCTGAAAAGTTAGATCAGTGGTTAAGAGCACTGACCATAAAGATTTATTACCCTGCTCTTGGAAATATGCCACTAGACTTGGACATCTGCCCCCACTTAATACATCCTTTTAGAATTGTTATATTTTGATTATTTATAATGATGTTACCTGTTCTACTTGTGATTCACTGAATACATAGTTTCAGAGTTGTAATACTTGGATGATTTTTGTGCTTTACTGTGCCAAATGACTTTTGTTGGTATATGTGATTGTTTCACTGGATACAGTTTCTAAGAGTTGTAATGTTTGTTTGTTTGTTTGTTTGTTTGTTTTTTCATGTATAAAGTCACCTGCTTGAGAGCTGCATAATATACTCAGATTCAAACTGCCTCTGTGCTTGTTTCTGTTTGTCACTGCCGAATCCTTACCCATCTAGCTTCAAGGACCCTCATTCCAGGGACCCCCATACCCAGCTGGGGTGAACTGTGGCAACCCATGGTGCTATATGAGAGTATACGTACTAAAATCTGTATTACAGTCTGCCACAATCCTTAACTGGACATTCTTCCCTCATTGTCAAGCAAGACCCAAGTGATCATTAGAGGACCAGGGAACACACAGAAAGGAATAACCCAACAAAGATCTGGCACAATCCTTGCAGCACCCACTGAACAACTTACACACTCAGTACAACCTGTCTTTGTCCAGTGTTCCATGCCTTTGCAACTCCCTAACCTCACCAATACACATTCCTAACTACCTATCTCCTATCCAGGCTAAAAGTCATCAAAACTGGTAATAGTCATGCACATCTTTGATCTCAGCACTTGGAAGATAGAGGCAAGGGAAAATCTGTTAGTTTGAGACCAGCTTTTTCTACACTGGCTATAAGTTCCAAGATAGCCAGAGCAACAAAGCGAGACTCTATCTTGGAAAACAAAGCTGAATATAGCAACAGACAACTGTAATATTGACAAAAGGAAGTTGAGGCAAAAGAAATAAGGTGGTCAAGGCCATCTTGTGTCACATAATAAGAAGTCATTACAGAGACAAAGTTTTGAGCTGAGGCAAAAGTATGGACCATCTAGAGACTGCCATATCCAGGGATCCATCCCATAATCAGCCTCCAAACGCTGACACCATTGCATACATTAGCAAGATTTCACTGAAAGGACCCTGATATAGCTGTATCTTGTGAAACTATGCCAGGACCTAGCAAACACAGAAGTGGATGCTCACAGTCAGCTATTGCATGGATCACAGGGCCCACAATGGAGGAGCTAGAGAAGGGAGCTAAAGGGATCTGCACTCTTATAGGTGGAATAACAATATGAACTGACCAGTACCCCCTGGAGCTCGTGTCTCTAGCTTCATATGTATCAGAAGATGGCCTAGTCAGCCATCAGTGGAAAGAGAGGCCCATTGGTCATGCAAACTTTATATGCCTCAGTACAGGGGAATGCCAGGGCCAAGAAGTGGGAGTGGGTGGGGGAGGGTATGGGGGACTTTTGGGATAGCAGTGGGAATGTAAATAAGGAAAATACCTAATTAAAAAACAGAAAAACATAGTATCATTAATAGTGTGAGGGATTAGTGCCTATCCATGGGATGGGTCTCAAAAAAAAATAAAAAAAGAAAGAAGAGAAGAGAAGAGAAGAGAAGAGAAGAGAAGAGAAGAGAAGAGAAGAGAAGAGAAGAGAAGAGAAGAGAAGAGAAGAGAAGAGAAGAAACCATTCCTGCTGGATGATGGTGATACATGCCTTTGATCCCAACAATAGGGAGGCAGAGGCAAGTAGAGCTCCTAGTTGGAGGCCCTAACATCTACAGAGGTCCACAAAACAAGTTCTAGTATATCCAGCAATACCTGAACAAAAACCAAACCAACAAATAAAAACAACAAATCCAGCACATTCCATGGTGAGAATGCTTAGCAGATAATGGTACCTTTTCCAAGGGGCTGACAGTCTATGTTTCATCCTTCAGATCTACATAGTAGAAAGAAGTGAACTGACACCTGTTAGTTGTCCTCTGACCTCCAAAAGAGCTTTAGTTCTCCCTACACATTCCCCGGACATGCACAAAATAAATGGCTTATAATATAGTGATGAAGGTTGTAGCTGCTCTAAATCCCAGCACTGGAAGTTGGGACAAAAGTAAGTAGATTTCTGTCATTCAGAGTGGCGGCAAAGTTAAATGGATCTCTGTGAAATTGAGGCCAGCCTGTTCTGTAGGACAGTTAGGGCTACATAGAGAAACCCTATTTCAAAAAAAATAAACAAATAAAACAAAGTTAGGTGCAAGAGCCTAACTAGAGCAGTTAAGAACATTTGCTGTTCTTGGAAAGGATGTGGGTTCAATTCCCAGCATGCACATGGAGGCTCACCTGAAATAGTACCTGCGGATCAAATGGATGATGCCTTCATCTGATCATCAGTGGCATATGCTATACAAACACACAATCAGGATAGCACACATACACATAAACTATTAAAACTTCTGTATAGCAAATTTTCCCTATTTCTTCAAAAAGGGCAAACTTTAATGCATGCTCAAAGACTTCAGATATGACCATCATTAATAAGCCTACACTATTCAGGTATACTGCTTTTGATTAAATTATTTCATTAAAATAAATCTAATTATGAGAAAAGAAGTATGCAGGCTAGTCATAATTAAGAGATACTTTATTAGTCAAGATACAGCTTTATTAATTTAGAACTTGCCAGATAACACAATTGTTGGGCACAGAATCTCCTGCCCAGACATTATCACCTTGCCTATTTCAGCCATCTGCCAATGCCAGCGGTTGCAGTTTCCAGTTACCAAAGATCTTACATAGTTTTTCATGCCTCACATTCCATAGCCTGACTGAAAGATCTACTCTTTCCCTGAATCTCTTTTCTTCCTCCTGAGACCCAGAAGTCCCATCTTTACTCTTAGCCCAGCAGTTAGCTTCTGCCTTCTTTATTGACCAAATTAAAAACCAATTAGGGAAACAGTACCTCCCCATACAGATTATTATTTTGTAATTGTATTATTATTATTATTATTATTATTATTATTATTATTATTATTATTATTACAGAGACTAGATCTCTCTTCAAGGACACCCTGGAGTACTGAATGAGTTCCAGGACAGCCTGAACTTCAAAGAGAAACCCTATGCATGGGAGAGGGTGGGGTGGGTGTAGAGCTTTTTCGCTAGAAACAAGGCATGTTGGTCTCCAAATTTAATCCTAGGACTGGGGAGGCAAGCAGTTCTCTGAGTTCAAGGCTATCCTGGTCTATCTACATGAATACAAGTGAGTTTCCATTCTGCCAATAAAGTTTCCAATCTGACTCAGCCTAAGAAATAAGTACATACATGCATGCATGAATGCATACAAATATACATAATGCTGGGTATAAATAAATAAGTAAATTAGGCTGGCATTGTGGCTCAGTGATGAAGCAATTTCCTAATATGTACAAGGGTAAGATCAACCCAGTTCTATGAAGAGCCCTGGGTAGATGTGAACTAATTAATTGTCACGCTGAGTAAATAACTAATGGTGACATGGGACCTTCCCACAAAATTCCAACTTGGACAGCCAATGAACATATGGGATTTTTATATAGGATCATGTGTGAGAGGTTACTTACAGATACTTAGGTATCTCAGTCTCACTACAACATGACATCTCCATAATTGCAAAACTACTTTAGGTATTTGTTTTGTTTTGTTTATAACACTGTGCTAAAGTTTCTGCATTTTTCCTGTCTGAATCCTGAATTTGTCTGAACTTTCTGTGAGATATACAGAGTGAAACAGAAGCAAGTTTGTGTAAGGTAAATGTAACTCTTCAAGCTGTGCTGAGATGGTTTATTTGTGTGGAACCTGATGACTTGTGTTGCCATAGTAATTCTTCTATGTTTGAGTAGTGCTGAGGAATCTGAGTGTCAGAAGTTTTCTATGTGGTTGAGCAGGTGAGTACCTGTACACTGACACAAAAGCTTGTGATTTGTGTGGTGTCTAATTTGTCTGAATTTTAGAAACTTTATGCAAGATCTATAGAGCAGAATGAAAACTTGTGAAAGGGATGGGGAAGGAGAAAATAAAGGACAGAGAGAGTGCAACGTACAACTCTGGCTAGGAAACATTGTCTGAGCTCAACTTCTAGAGAGGAATGTCTGTGACAATCCCACAACCATTATCTCTAATATATGTCCCCTAAAGAAGTTTCTGTGCTGAAAAAATTATGGAAATATTCCACGCATTCCTTTTCATTACAGAATCGTGTACTCCTTTGCATATTAAAAGAGCAAACCCCTTCTGGTCAGGACCAGCACTTGGTCATCTAGGGTGCAGAGTCAGCAGACACCCCCATGGTCCCTAGAGAAACTCTCCACTCGATCTTACGATCACTGGTGAGTGGAACATAACATCTGTTCCAATCCAATTGTGCAGAACCTGAGACAGCAGAAGGGAAGACAAAAACTGGCCTGATTAGGGGCACAACTCCATTCTGCTCAGCATTGACTAGGGGCACAAGTCCATTCTGCTCGGCACCAGCACTGGGTAACCTTGGGAACGGAATCAGTGGACACCCTCACAGTCCCCAGAGGTCTCTGCATGTGATCTTAGGATCACTGACCAGACAGCTTTATGGTTCTCAAAGGAGACACCACTTACAGGCACTGTAGTACTTACAGGATCTTAGGACAACAGGATCCCAGGATAACAGGAGCTTGGTCACACCAGTATTTCAGGGTCTCAGAGGAGCTTGACTGCCAAGAACTCTGACACACCCAAAATCTCATGTTCACAGTAGCCCACAATCAAAGGATCACAGAGAATGCTGTACTCTGAGGAGTCCTGAATCAACTGGGATTATGGGAAGAACAGGCTCCAATCAGATATATTGAGGGCATCAAGCACTTGAGATAATCAGATAGAAGGAGGCAAGTGTAAGAACAGAAGCAACAGAATCCAGGATTACTTGGCATCATCAGAAACAAACTCTCCCACCATAGCAAGTCCTGAATACACCATCACACCTGAAAAGAAAGACATGGATCTAAAGTCACTTCTAATGATGATGATGATGAAGGACATAAAAAGGAAATACAGGAAAACACAAGTAAACAGTTAGAAACATTTAAAGATGAAACACAAAATTCCCTTAGAGACTTACAGAAATCACTACCAAACAGGTGACAGAATTGAACAAAATGATCCAGGATCTAAAAATGGAAGTAGAAACAATAAAGAAAACTCAAAGGGAGACAACTCTGGAGATAGAAACCCTAGGAAAGAAATCAGAAACTATAGATGTGAACATCAACAACAGAATATAAGAGATGGAAGAGAGTATCTCAAGTGCAGAAGATTCCAAAGAGAATATGGGCAAAACAATCAAAGAAAATGCAAAAAAGATCCTAAGTCAAAACATCCAGGAAATCCAGGACACGAGGAGAAGACCAAACCTACGGATAATAGGAGTTGATGAGAATGAAGATTTTCAACTTACAGCAAATATCTTCAACAAAATTATAGAAGAAAACTTCCCAAACCAAAAGAAAGACATGCCCATGAACATACAAGAAGCCTACAGAACTCCAAATAGACTGGACCAGAAAAGAAACTCCTCCCAACATATAATAATCAGAACGACAAATGCACTAAATAAAGACAGAATATTAACAGCACTAAGGGAAAAAAAGGTCAAGAAACATATAAAGGCAGGCCTATTAGAATTACTCCAGACTTCTCACCAGAGACTATGAAATCCAGAAGATCCTTGAAAGATATTCTACAGACATTAAGAGAACACAAATGTCAGCCCAGGCTACTATACCCAACAAAACTCTCAATTACTATAGATGGAGAAACCAAAGTATTCCATGAGAAAACCAAATCCACACAATATCTTTCAATGAATCCAGCCCTTCAAAGGATAGTACAGAAAAAAAAAAATAAGGACGGAAACCACTCCCTAGAAAAAGCAAGAGAGTAATCCTTCAACAAACCTAAAAGAATACAGCCACAAGAACACAATCCAACTCTAACAACAAAAATAAAAGGAAGCAACAATTACTTTTCCTTAATATCTCTTAATATCAATGGACTCAATTCCCCAATAAAAAGATATAGATTAACAGACTGGCTTTGCAAAAAGGACCTAACATTTTGCTGCTGACAGGAAACCCATCTCAAGGAAAAAGACAGACACTACCTCAGAATGAAAGGCTGTAAAACTATTTTCCAAGCAAACAGTATGAAGAAACAAGCTGAAGTAGCCATTCTAATATTGAATAAAATCAACTTCTAACACAAAGTTATCAAAAAAGACAAGGAGGGGAACTTCATATTCACCAAAACTAAAATCTGCCAATTGAACTCTCACTTCTGAATATCTATGCTCCAAATGCAAGGGCAGCCACATTCATTAGAAAAACTTTAGTAAAGCTCAAAGCACACATTGCACCTCACACAATAATAGTGGGAGACTTCAACACCCTACTCTCGTCAATGGACAGATCATGGAATCAGAAATTTAACAGAGACAGAGTGAAACTAACAGAAGTTATGAAACAAATGGATTTATTAGATATCTACAGAACATTTTATCCTAAAACAAAAGGATATGTCTTTTTCTCAACACCTCATGGTACCTTCTCCAAAATTGATCATATAATCGGTCACAAAACAGGCCTCAACTTATACAAAAATATTGAAATTGCCCCATGCATCCTATCAGATCACCACTGACTAAGGGTGATCTTCAATAACAATATAAATAATAGCCAACATTCACATGGAAACTGAACAACACTCTCTTCAATGATACCTTGGTCAAGGAAGAAATAAAGAAATTAAAAACCTTTTAGAGTTTAATGAAAATGAAGCCATTAGGCAGTGCTGGATCATGCCTTTAATCCCAGCACTTAGGAGGCAGAGGCAGGCAAATTTCTGTGTTCTAGGCCAGCCTGGTCTACAAAGTGAGTTCCAGGACATCCAGGGCTACACAGAGAAACCCTGTCTCAAAAAAAAAAAAAAACCAAAACAAATAAAACAAAACAAAACAAAAAAACACAAAGAAAGAAAGAAAGAAAGAAAGAAAGAAAGAAAGAAAGAAAAGAAAAGAAAAGAAAAGAAAAGAAAAGAAAAGAAAAGAAAAGAAAAGAAAAGAAAAGAAAGTGAAGCCACAACATACCCAAACTTATGGGACACAATCAATGCATTCCTAAGAGGAAAACTCATAGCTCTGATTCCCTCCAAATAGATTCTAAAGAGAGCATACACTAGCAGCTTGACAGCACACCTAAAAGCTCTATAACAAAAGGAAGCAAATTCACCCACGAGGAGTAGATGACAGGAAATAATCAAACTCATGGCTGAAATCAACCAAGAGGAAACAAAAAGAACTATTCAAAGAATGAACCAAACCAGGATCTGGTTCTTTGAGAAAATCAACAAAATAGATAAACCCTTAGCCAAACTCACTAGAGGGCACAAGGACAGCATCCTAATTAACAAAAGCAGAAATGAAAAGGTAGACATAACAACAGATCATGAGGAAATCCAAAACACCATCAGATCCTTCTACAAAAGACTATACTCAAAAAAACTGGAAAACCTGGATGAAATGGAAAATTTTCTAGACAGATACCAGGTATCAAAGTTAAATCAAGATCAAATTAATGACCTAAACAGTCCTATATCCCCTAAAGAAATAGAAGCACTCATTAATAGTCTCCCAACCAGCAAAAGCCCAGGACCAGATGGGTTTTGTGCAGAGTTCTATCAGACCTTCAAAGAAGACCAAATTCCAGTTCTTCTCAAACTACTCCACAAAATAGAAACAGAAGTTATTCTACCCAATTCATTCTACGAAGACACAATTACATTGATATACCTAAACCACATGAAGACCAATCAAAGATACAGAACTTCAGACCTATTTCCCCTATGAAAATCAATGCAAAAATACTCAATAAAGTCCTCACTAACAGAATCCAAGAACACATCAAATAATCACCCATCATTACCAAGTAGGCTTCATTCCAGGAATGCAGGGATGGTTTAATATACGGAAATCTATCAACATAATCCACTATATAAACAAACTCAAAGACAAAACACACAGGATCATCTCGTTAGATGATGAGAAAACATTTGACAAAATCCAACACCCCTTCATGATAAAAGTATTGGAAAGATCAGGAATTCAAGGAAGATACCCAAACATGATAAAAGTAATATACAGCAAACTTGTAGTCAATATCAAAGTAAAATGAGAAAAGCTGGATGCAATCCTACTAAAATCAGGAACTAGACAAGGCTGGAAACTTTCTCCCTACCTATTCAATATAGTACATGAATTCCTAGCCAGAGCAATCTGACAACAAAAGGAGATGGAGGGGATAGAAATTGGAAAGGAAGAAGTCAAAATATCACTATTTGCAGATGATATGTTAGTATATATAAGTGACCCTAAATATTCCACCAGAAAACTCCCAAAACTAATAAAGAGCTTCAGTGAAGTAGCTGGATATGAAATTAACACAAACAAATCAATGGCCTTTCTCTACACAAAGGATAAACAGGCTGAGAAAGAAATTAGGGAAACAACACCCTTCACAATAGTCACAAATAATATAAAATACCTTGGTGTGGCTTTAACTAAGGATGTGAAAGATCTGTATGATAAGAACTTCAAGTCTCTGAAGAAAAAAAATCAAAGAAGATCTCAGAAGATGGAAAAATCTCCCATGCTCATGGATTGGCAGGATCAAAATAGTAAAAATGGCTATCTTGCTGAAAGCAATCTACAGATTCAATGCAACCACCATCAAAATTCCAACTCTATTCTTCTAAGAATTAGAAAGGGCAATTTGCAAATTCATCTGGAATAACAAAAAGTGTAGGATAGCAAAAACTGTTCTCAATGATAAAAAATCTCTGGTGGAATGACCACACTTGACCACAAGCTGTGCTACAGAACAATTGTAATAAAATCTGCATGGTAGAGGTATAGCAACCAACAGGTAGACCACTGTAATAGAATTGAAGACCCAGAAATGAACCCACACCTTCGGTCACTTGATCTTTGACAAGGGAGCTAAAACCATCCAGTTGAAAAGAGACAGCATTTTCAACAAATGTGGCTGGCACAACTGGTGGTTATTATGTAGAAGTATGCAAATTGATCCATTTTTATCTCCTTGTACTAAGTTCAAGTCTAAGTGGATCAAGGAACTCCAGATCAAACCAGAGACACTGAAACTTATAGAGGAGAAAGTGGGGAAAAGCCTCGAAGATATGGGCACCGAGGACAAAATCCTGAATAGAATAGCAATGACTTGTGCTATAAGATGGAGAATTGACAAATGAAACCTCATAAAATTGCAAATCTTCTGTAACTCAAAAGATACTGTCAATGAGACAAAAAGGCCACCAACAGACTTGGAAAGGATCTTTACCAATCTTAAATCAGATAGGGGACTAATATTCAATAAATATAAAGAACTCAAGAAGGTGGACTCCAGAAAATCAAATAACCCCATTAAAAAGTGGGGCACGGAGCTAAACAAAGAATTCTTAACTGGGGAATATTGAATGGCTAAGAAGCACCTGAAAAAAATGTTCTACATCCTTTAATCATCAGGGAAATGCAAATCAAAACAACCCTGAGACTCTACCTCACACTAGTCAGAATGACTAAGATAAAAAATTCAGGTGACAGCAGATGATGGCGAGGATGTGGAGAAAGAGGAACCCTCCTCCATTGTTGGTGTGATTTCAAGCTTGTACAACCACTCTGGAAACCAGTCTGGCAGTTCCTGTCCCAACCCGCGGGACCCAGTTATTCGTGGGGTCCAAGGGGGACCTTGCCTGAAAGAGAAATGTGTGGGAAAGAAGGAAGAGACCAAGTAGACGATCCTATCAAAGTGTGTTTATTGCAAGCAAGGTTACAGAATGAAAGCTGTAAGGAGGAAGGAAAGAGGGAGAAACTTGCTGGTATCTCAGCCCTGGGGAGGGGGTGGTTCTGCATAACTGCCTGGGAGCACGCTATCAACTCTTAGCTCAGGGAACATCCTGTGGTTTTTCCTGGAAAGTTTGCAGTTGCTATTATGTGATCTTGATGTTCTGTCAACTGTCATTTCAAAAGGTCAGAAGTTTCTCAAGAAGGGAGGAGAACTTTGGCTTATGGCTCAGTGTCAGTCTTCAACATCCCCCTCTCTTTTATATTATAGATGGAGTATCTGTCTTAGGCTACATGATGTGCATCCACAAACAGCACCTGATATGGTTGGGTTTGAGGGTAGAGTCTCTGTCTTAGGCTACAGGAGCTGTCTCTATAACCAGCACTCTCAAATCGGAGTGGGCCCCCGGGTCATGGACTCGTGATAATCCGATCATTGAGATGCTCTACAGCCTATCAAGGATCTGTCCCTGGTATGTGGCATCATGCTATTTTTGTCATTGATGTCTCCATAGCTTTTCAAAATGTCCAGGTTTGTTTTCTGAATCTAAGGTTGTGAAATCTAAGCCCGCCAAAGGAGCATCCGGGGGCTCAGCATATACCTATTGATCAATATCTCTGACCTCCAGATGATGATAATGGACTGATACTGGTCTTCCAAGGACAGCATTGACCTGTGATTTGACAAACTCTGTTAACTTTATAAATGCCCTGGGTCCAAAGGATATGAGCAAAAGCAATCCTACCACAGGACCCAAAATACTGGGCAACAAGGTAGAGAGGCATGGAGAAGTCAAATACCATTTCTGATACCAGGATTCACTTTTTTCTCATTCTCTTTTTCTGTTTTCTAAACTCTCTTTTACCTTTTTGAGACTATCTTCTCCTAACCCTGTCTTATCTGTTTAAAAACAGCATTCCTCTTTTAAAGCAGTACACAGTCCTCCTTTTTGGAGGAAAAGCAAATCTAACTCTCTTCTGTATTGTAACACTACCTCAGAAAGTGAAGTAACAGAATCTTTAAGGTTCTTTAACCCAGCCTGCATCTCCTGAAGATCTCTATCTATAGCTATACTAAGTTGGGTATACTGTTGATTGGAGGTCACTAAGGAGGAAATCCCTGTTCCTGTCCCTGAAGGTCCTAATCCAAGGAGAACCGTGAGGGTGACAGCTGTGATAGGCTCTCTCCTGTGCCTCGATGGAAGTGTGGACACTCTCTCCCAGAATCTTAGAAAATCATCAGACGGGTATACTGTCAAGTGGGGAAGCAATTTAGTCAAAACAATATTCTGTGCCTTTTAAAAGGGTGGAAGTAACTATAAAGGTAGTTAAACCTGAAGAGCAGGCAAAATAAGTATCATTAGGGGCCATAACACGTTGAAAGGTATTATTAACAACCAGGGTTTGATTACACACTTCAAACAGGGGTGTGGGAGGAAGCATCTGGGGTCCCAAAAGACAGAGACCAATACCAGATATTTGGCCAAGATTCAGCCCTTCTTTAGACTCCGGATGCCATCTGAGAAAGGAAGTATCATTGGTGGCAATCACCTCTCCAAAAAGGGCTATTCCTTCATAAAATGGATGCTGGGACAAATAACAAATCCAACAATCCCTAGCAGGGTAGAATTGGCCTCATGAATGGCTTGTAGTGAGGCATTAATCATGGTAACAATAAGTTCTGCCGAGGAGGGTGGGCTTGCAGGGAGTGTGGTTTTGAAAGAAGGTAATAAGGGCATCTGTATAAGATGAAACAGTCCCTTCAGGGGCCACAGGCTCTTTAGGAACCATGAGGTGAAGCATAGGGTTGGGTCCTATGGCAAACGGCTTTGGTTGTGGATGGTTTTGGGCAATTTTATTTTAAAGGTTAATCCAGGGTCTTTGTTACTAACATACATGTGGAGGCCCCATTCAAACCCTCAGGACCAATCTTCCAGGGAAAACTTTTTACCAGTTTCAGAAAATGATACCTTGAGCACGTTACACCACCCTTTGGTATTTTGGGAATTTAGGCATTCAGCCATCAGGGTGTTGTTTCTGTGAGAATTCTTCCATCCCCTTTTGACCTGAATATAATCCCAGGCAGAGGTAGGACTCCAATATGCATCTCCTGTAGTCTCACACCCCCAGGATGTGCAATAAAAGGAATCCCTATAGCCACATTTATAATTCAAGGATCTATCTCTATGGGCTCCAGGACAGACATGGAAGTCTGTTTCTCTATTGCTGGTGTGTCAATGGACCGTATCGCACCCAACAAGATGTTCATTAAAACCAGACCGATGAGGTGCTTTATCTAAGGGTAAATATTTATCAGGGAGGCCTCAATATGGTTTCCTTCCCGAAGCCAATTTACACAAATCAGGGGTCAAACAGGCCAGGGGGTGATGCCCCCATATGAGAGGCAGCAAAGGCTACATCTCTGGGCTCATTAATTACCCAGGTGAAATTAAAAATCTGATGTGGAGAGGTAGCATCTGCAACCGCAAGGCATAGGAACATCCTTGAAGGAACATCTTCCCTGTAATTAAGTACAATTAAACACCTGCTCAGGGGGTTCCCTGGGTGGATTATATAATTTTATCAGGCACTCTGGCAACCATCTGGTATTTCTTACTTGAATATCATAAACGCAGGCATGTCCTTTTCCCCAGATAAGGACTGGGTCAGGGCCCTACCATTTATTAGATAATGGATCTTTCCAAAGAGCCTGGGCATAGTTTTGTGCGGTGGATGGGTGCCACAGGCAATCTGTGGCAGATTTGCCTTCAGCATCTACCATGAGATAATTCAAAACAAAAGGTGAATGGTTAAGTAGGGTCTTATAATTGCCCAACAATAGATATAAAATTCCCCCATTTGACTGTAGTTTAGAGATCATATTTTTAAGAGTTTGATGAGCTCTCTCAACAATGCCTTGTCCTTGAGGATTATATGGAATGCCAGTAACATTTTTAATGCCCAACTGTAAGCAGAACCATCTAAAGCTGCTGCTGGTGTAGCTGGGGCCATTATCTGTCTTAATAATTTTAGGCTGAGGCAAGTCTGTAAGACAAGAAATAACATGTTAAGTGGCTTCTCTAGTCTGAAGCATGGCATAAATATAACCACTAAAGGTATCAATGGTAACATGTATATATTTAAGCTTTCCAAATGGGGCAAAATGAGTAACATCCACCATAATCGATAATTCCTCCAGGAACTAAACCTTGAGGTTGACTCCCAAATGGGCCTCAGACAAAAAGGTGAGGCAACCTCTGCAGTTGAACACTATCTGTCGTGCCTGTTCTCTAGAAATGCCAAATTTATATCTTAAGGTGTAGGAAATAAGATGATGGAGATCATGAGCCTTCTGAGCTTGAAAGCAGGGAATCAGCAGGGCTGTGGGTAATTCACTGAACTATTCCTGTAATTTGATTTGCATGGTCTACAGACTCATTGCCCTGTGCTAAAGGACCAGGTAAACCAGAATGAACATGTATATGGCCAATAAAAAAAGGACAGGAATGCTCATGAATCAATTTTTGAAGGACCAAAAACAAGGGTGCTGCATTAGTGGATGGGCAGATATGGGGCAGTTTCCAAAAGTGGAACCGAACAAGCAACATAGGAGCTATCTGTAAACAAATTAAAGGGTAGATCCAGCAATGTTTCAAAAAACTTGATAATAGCTGCCAACTCGACCAGCTGAGCAGAAGAAAAAGAGGTGGGGAACCGAAAAACTTTTGAATCAATGGAATATGTTGCAATGCCAATTGATGAGCCGTCAGTAAAAGCCAAGGTGGCCCTGGCAATGGGTGCAGTCTTGGTTATTTTAGGGAACACTATGGGGTTTTATATAAAAATTGAATAAGCCTATCAGGTAGATAATGATTATCAGTAGCGCCCTGAAAAGAAACACAGCTAATGGCCCACTCATCATCATAGTGGCTCAACCATTGAACCTGAGAGGGACTATATGGAAGAATCAGGGTATCAGGGTCCTTTCCAAAAAGCTAGAGAGACTGTTCTCTTCCCATCTTAATTAGCTGTAACACCATCCAAGGATATGTAGAGAGAACTTTAGGAGGGTAGGCCGACAAATGAACCCAAAAGAGGGGCTTAGTTTGCCAAAAAAGTTCCATGGGAGAGAATGGAGTAGGGAGAACAAGAAAAACTAAGGGCATATCAGGAGAGAAATAGGTAATGGTTTGACTATTAATAGCATTTTTCACTAAGGACAAAGCCTGACCGGTTTCGGCAGTAAGGCTGCATGGAAATGATAGATCTGAGTCTCCCCTAAGGATATCAAACAAGGGTCTGAGTTCTCCTTTAGTGAGTTTGAGGTAGGGGCGAAGCCAATTAATATCGCCTAAAAGATGCTGGAAATCATTAAGAGTAAGAAATGAATCCTTTCTAATTTGTATTTTTTGGGAAATGATCTTGTTAGGGAAGAGCTCGAATCCCAAAAACAAATGTGGAGGTTGGAGTTATACCTTCTCGGGAGAAATTTGTAAGCCTTGTTGCTGAATAGCAGATATAAGCTGTTGGGCAGCCTGGTGAATTTGGTACTCATCAGCTCCGGCCAGAAGAATATCATCCATGTAATGGACAATATAAAGATTAGGGAAGTGAAGCCTAAAAGGATCAACAGCCTGAGCAACAAATTTCTGACAAAGTTTGGGACTATTAGCCATGCCCTGGGGGAGAACCCTCCATTGAAAATGAGGCGAAGACCCTACAAAATTAATTATGGGAAGGCTGAAGGCAAAGCATTTACAATCATCTGGATGTAGGGGAATGAAAAAGAAACAATCTTTAAGATCTATAACAATTTTAGAGTAATTCTTAGGAATGGCAATGGGGATGGCAGGCCAGGTTGTAATTACCCCATGGGAACCATAGTTTTGTTGGTGGCATGTAAGTCTTATAATAGGCATCATTTTCCTGATCTTTTCTGTATGACAAATATGGGTATATTCCAAGGGGACATGGAGGGCTCAATATGCCCAGTGGCCAGCTGTTCCCACACTAACTCTAGGGCTGCTGATAACTTTTGGGAAGAAAGGGGCCACTGGCCAATCCAGACCGGATCGTCACTCTTCCAAGTGATTTTATCAGCCTGGAGAGCAGGGGGATCAATGGCTCTCAAGAAAAACCTTGATACCCTAGCCCAGTGCAATCACACTTATGTGAAACGCTTATGGGTGTAAGCATGCTGTGGCCCTCCTTTCCTAGGCCTTGTCCTGGCAAAAAGCCTTGGGACAACATCTGTTGGGTTACAATCTCATTTGGACTACACTTAATAACTTTCATTTGAGAGAGAATATCTCTTCCCCACAAATTAACTGGCAGGGCTTCAACAACAAAAGGCTGCACTGTGTCAGAATTCCCTTCTGAATCTTCCCATGTCAAAATTTTAGAACTCTGTAAGGTATTTTGTAGGCCAATGCCCTGTAAATGTATAAGGGAAGGTTGAAGTGGCCAAGCCGAGGGCCAGGAATTTTTTGCAAGGATGGTGGCATCAGCCCCCATATCCACAATGCCCTCAAACCATCGCCCCTCCAACTTAAGGTGTAGCATAGAACGTTCTCTGGACACCATCTGGACCCAGAAAAGATCTGAGGACCGTGGCTGAGAGCCCCCCCCCGGCCCTCCCAATTACTGGGTTCTGGGTGTTCAATGGGAGGGGCAAAGCTTGTGCAACCCCATGTCCTTGAGGGAGTAAGATTGGTCCTGAGCTGGAACTAGCTAAAATCTTAATTTCTCCTGTAAAATCATTATCAACCTGGGAAGGGTGAACAATGAGGCCCTTGATGGTGGATGAGGCATGTCCCAGAGTGAGAAAAAACATATTACGGGGAGGAGGACCAAAGACACCAGTAGGTAAGACCTGAACACCATTTTCATGTTTTAAAATTGTACTGGTGGAGGTACACAGGTCCAATCCTGTGCTCCCTGGGTTTGTTCTGAGGAGTTGGGTGGAGCAGGGGAAAGTTGGGGCATTGTTTTCTGCTGACTGGTCCCCGAGGCCGGCAGGAAATGGATGGGCCTCGGGCCCTGGGCTGGCCCCTCGTGCCGTTTCCCTGAAGGGGTGGCAAAGGATTACCCATGGCATCCATCTTGGATCTACATTGATTCACCCAATGTTTGCCTCTTTTGCATCTGGGGCACACAGTATTAGCCATTGGGGGGTGTTGCCCCCGGGGTCAAGGCATAGCAGTCGATATGCCCTGTGTCAGGGGGCATTGTTTGGCAAAATGTCCAGACTGTCCACATTTATAACAACTTTTGGAAGGGCCAACAGCTTGCAAGGCAGCTCCCACAGCCAAATTCACTCTGAGAAAGGCTCTGTGAGATCCTATGGGTGAAGGTATCTATGTCACCTCAAAGTCTCACGAAATCATCAGGAGTCTTATTTTTAGTCTGGCCTCAAAGAAGAGCCTTACAGGCAGATTTTGTATTTTCTCATAGGCCAACTGTTTTATAAACAGTTGCTATTATTTTCCTCAGGGCCCAGGACCTTTTCAGCAGTTTCTAAGAGTCTCCTCACAAACTCATTGCAAGGCTCCTGAGCTCCCTGAATAATTTTGGTCAATGGGGTAGTCATAGAGCCCTTTGAAGGGATGGCCCGCCATGCCCCAAGGGCAGCCTCATTAACCTGTGATAGGAGTCCAGTGGGGAATTTAAGTTGGTGCTTCTTAGACACATATTTCCCCTGTCCTATGAGTTTATCAAAAGTCCACTCAGCTGCAGGTGCTTTGGAATCTCTCTGGTTCTGCCTTGTGAGAGATTGGCACCTGTCTAGAAGATCAGCTTTCCAAGACAAAAACTATCCACAGTCAAAACTTCCTGGGTAACTAAACCACTCAGTGGGAGTCAGGTATCCCCCTCTGGAGAGGGCTTCAAGCATGGAAACAGTAAAGGGTGCATTAGGACCATAATTTTTTATTGCAATATTAAGATCCTTAAGAGGCTTAAACTTTAATCTTTTATACTCAGTCATCTCTCGAGTGGGGCCTCGGCCTTGGTCGCATTTTCAGTTTCACTACCGCTTGCTTTTTCATCCTCAGTGCCATGTTCTGTATCAGCAGCAGGGTCCTCCTCTGAGGAGGAAGCCTCTTTGGAGCTCTGGCGGGTTAACAGAGGGAACGCCAAGGATTTTTTGGAACTAACTCTCTGGGAGCTTTTGTTAGAATGAGATTTTTGGGAGGCTTTGTTAGGGTGAGAATGTGGCGAGCTGGCCGTCCTGAAAGCCTGATGGACGCCAGAGATGGCAGGGAAAAGGAACGGAGCCATCAATGGACCAGGGAAAACGGTCTGTCTCACAGTCTCCTGAAGAGAGGAGAGCTCTGTCGAGAGATCAGCAAACTGCTTTTGTCAATTTAGGACCTCTTTAAGGTCGGAAATTTGTTTTGATAGATGATATTTGGCCTGTAAAAGGTAATCACCTTGTGGAGGCAGTGAAATGACCACGGGTACACAAATTTCAGGAGCTGAGAGGTAAGGAGGGGGCCTAGAACGTGCCACTGTGTTCACAATGACTGGCCAATCAGGGTTGCGATATCGGGCAGCCTCTTCCTCCAAATCGCTCTCCTCAGAGGGACTTAGGCGATTGTCGTGAGGCCTCTTAAAAATGGGTTAGGTAAGCTTTAAATCTTGTAATGTTGCCTCACTGAATGCGGCTGCATCAGCGGGCAGTTGAGGAAAGAGTAGTTGGACAGGCTTTTTGGGGCAAACAGCTCGGTCCTCTGTGGAAGACATATTAATAATAACGGAGGGGCATGGTGAGGGAGGTTGTGATAACAGTGGGTCTGCAATCTTTACAGAAGACATAGAAGCCAAGCAAGAAATTGGTTTAAGCAAATCCTCAGCCAATGAAACAATCTTGCCTGCCTCAGCCGAGGATGACTTAATGATATCTCTAATAAGACCACTATAAATAAATGGCTTGAGTAGGCACTGCATCTGGTCCTTCTTTATTTAAAATATCATTAAGATCACATGCTACCTTTTCCCATTTAAGGGGATGAATCTCTGGTCCATCTATTATGAACCATGGACAGACTTGGGAGACAAAGATAAAAATTTTTTTCAAATCTTTCTTTTTAACTCTAACTCCTCTTTCCCTGAGAGAGGCTTTGAGATCCTTAATGAAGTGTGCCTCTTTAGAAAGTTTTTGGCCCATTTCTATAGGACAGAGAAATGTGAACTTACCGAGGACGACTTTCTCTCATGAGCTGTGAGAGCACCTCTCAAAATGGTTTCATAGCTGCAACCTCCTCAGGAAAATGGGCTCCGTCTGGCGAGGGTCCATACCTCAAGCCCCATGTTAGGCGCCACTTGTACTGACCCGTGGGACCCAGTTATTCAGGGGATCCGAGGGGGACCTTGCCTGAAAGAGAAACAGGTGGGAAAGAAGGAAGAGACCAAGTATAGGATCCTATCAAGGTCTGTTCATTGCGAGCAAGGTTACAGAATAAAAGCGGTAAGAAGGAGGAAGTAAAGAGGGAGAAACTTTCTGGTGCCTCAGCCCAGGAGAGGGGGGGTTCTGCATAACAGCCTGGGAGCACACTATCTACTCTAAACTCAGGGAATATCCTGTGGTTTTTCCTGGACAGCTTGAAGTTGCTATTATCTGATCTTGATGTTCTGTCAGCTGTCATTTCAAACGGTCAGAAGTTTCTCAAGAAGGGAGGGGAATTTTGGCTTATGGCTCAGGGTCAGTCTCCAACTGGTTCCTCAGAAAATTGGAAATAGTGCTACCAGGGGATCCATAAATACCTCTCCTGGGCATATGCCCAGAAGATGTTCCAATTGGTAATAAGAACACATGTTCTACTATATTCATAGCCGCCTTATTTATAATAGCCAGAAGCTGGAAGGAATCCAGATGTTCCTCAACAGAGGAATGGATACAGAAAATGTGGTACATTTACATAACGGAGTATTACTCAGCTATTAAAAACAATGAATTTATCAAATTCCTAGGCAAATGGATGGATCTGGAGGGCATCATCCTGAGTGAGGTAACCCAATCACAAAAGAACTCACATGATATGTACTCACTGATAAGTGGATATTAGCCCATAAACTTAACATACCGAAGATTCAATTTGCAAAACACATGAAACTCAAGAAGAACAAAGATCAAAGTGTGGACACTTTGCCACTTCTTAGAATTGGGAACAAAACACACACGAAAGTGGTTAAAGAGACAAAATTTGGAGCTGAGACAAAAGTATGGACCATCCAGAGACTGCCGCACCCGGGGGTCCATCCCATAACCAGCCACCAAATGCAGACACTATTGCATACACCAGCAATATTTTGCTGAAAGGACCCTGATACAGCTGTCTCTTGTGAGGCTATGCCAGTGCCTGGCAAACCAAGAAGTAGATGCTCACAGTCAGCTATTGGAAGGAACACAGGGCCCCACCAATGGAGGAGCTAGAGAAAGTACCCAAGGAGCTGAAGGGGTCTGCAACCTTATAGGTGGAACAACAATATGAACTATCCAGTTCCCCCTGAGCTCGAGTCTCTTGGGGCATATGTAGCAGAAGATGGCCTAGTTGGCAATCATTAGGAAGGGAAGTCCCTTGGTCTTGCAAACTTTATATGCCCCATTACAGGGGAACACCAGGGCCGAGAAGTGGGAGTGCGTGGGAAGGAGAGTGGGGTGGGGGGGTATAGGGGACTTTTGGGATAGCATTTGAAATGTAAATGAAGAAAATACCTAATAAAAATTCGAAAAAGAAAAATAAATAAATCGGATGGCCCTTATCAGAAATATAAGCAGGTAAAATACTCTGACAAACTTCAGAATGAGAAGTAAATTTAAAATGTGATGTACCTGAGTAGGTGAGGAAATACTGTCAGGTGCTCTTCTGCACACTCAGGTGTAACCTCAAATCCTTTATTAATATGGCTAATTGTACCATCTAAATATATTGTGTGTGTGATTTGTTTCTTCATTTTATATATGTAACTAATCTGTCGCTCTCTTCAGACACACCAGAAGATTTGGGATCCTATTACTAATAGTTGTGAGTCACCATGTTGTTGCTGGGAATTGAACTCAGGACTTCTGGAAAAGGATTCAGTGCTCTCATCTGCTGAGCCAACTCTCCAGCCATTTGTTGTGTATATTTTATGATGGGGCTCTATTTCCCATGGCAATTCTTCTGCCTTGGTTTGTCAGGGGCTTGGATTATCATTACCCCATTCCATTACCAGCGTGCATTAATTTTGCATTCACATGTGTGTGTGTGTGTGTGTGTGTGTGTGTGTGTGTGTGTGTGTGTGTGTGTGTGTGTGTCTGTGTGTGATGTAATGAGATTCTGAGACAGGCCAGGCAGGCACTGTATCTTGGAGCCATATCATAACTCCATTTTTTTTCTTTTGAATAAATCTAGGTTCTCTGGTCCACATTTGGCTATGAATTCTTTAAACACCTCCTGCCTTGCCCTGGAGTGGGGAGAAATTAAAGGTATGGGATAACCTGGCTGACTAAATTTCAATGGTCCTATGTTAAACCAATCTTTCATACCTGGAGGATTATTAACTCTCAACTGAATCTTGATTCTTCTTGATCATTTTTATAACTAGTTAGAGAAAGATAGAGATTAACTGTTAGAAAGAGCATAATGAGAACACTGCTTAAGTAGGGGAGAGGTTAAGTATACAGGACTTCATTTGTCTATTCTTCCAACAGTACAAATTGTACACATGTGAATATGTGTGCTCTCCATATAACCTTTGCTTTGCAAGTGTTTTCCCAATAAATACATTATTTTAACATTTTCTTTGCGAAGCCTAAAGATGGATTCTGGACACTCAGGCTTTTTAGACATGCGTACTTGCACAAGGTCACACCCCATTCCTGTTCCTGGATTATTCTACAATGTTACCATCATGCAGTAAATTAAAACCATAAATTTGGTAGGACCAAATTTTTAATGAAATTTTGCTTGTGAGATGATCTCTTCCCATCTGAAACACTCTGTAGCTCCAAAGCTATTTAAGACTTCTCCATGTATGCCTGCAGGGACAATGAGAGGTTGAAGCTATTGTTTGCAGGCAGAAAAAGGTAGACAATAGTTTTGGTCATGCCCCATGTCTTTGAGTTGTGCACACTCTCCATTTGTATTAATGAAGTTAGCATCCAAGCACCTTTATATGCATGTCGAAGGCAAATGCACCCCTCTACAAACAATTCAACAATGGCCTCTGAAACCTATGAGCACTGAATATACAGGGCTACACATACTTCAATCTCTGAAGAATAGTTTACATTTCTCTGTTCCCAGTAATAATTAAAGGCAATTTCTGTTCGACCCTCTGAGTAAACATATCTGGTTATGACTCACTTTAGGACAAATTCAGCCTGAACTGGCTTGGGTACTGTAAATAATCTTATTTTCATTATTTTGGAAATCAATAGGAACCCAAAAGTACAGTTCATTAAATTAAAGTTCACAAACCTGGACATATGTGGCCCAAACACATACTACCTGTAAACCTTGCATAGCCACTCAGCCTTTCATTCCTGAACCCATCCAAGATAATCTTTCCCCTTATAAATAGACCTATCCAGAAAACCCATGCTTTAACTGTCTTGGGCCATTCACAGTTCTTCTGGAAATGAATCCTGGCACAAATACTCTCTTTTAAGAAAAAGAGTCCAGCACGGTGGTGAACATTTTTAATCTCAGCACTCCAGATTCTGTAGAGGAGAGGGACCTGGCACAAGCCTGTGAAGGAGAGCCCTAGGGCATCAGATCCAGAGTGGCAGAACCAGCTTAGACGTGAAGTAGATAAGCTATGGTGAGGAAGGAGATTGAGATCAGTTCTAAAGACAACAGCTTCATCTCTTCAGCCTGCTGTGAGACACCCCCACTGAAGTGGAAACTTAAGATTCTTTGGAAACTCAGATGTGCTGCATGGTGTTTTGCTGTGGCAAACACATGAAGGAATGTTTCACTAAAGCAGACACAGGTAAAAGGCTAAGGAAGACTGGTGAAGGAATATTTAGCTCAAACAGGCACAGGTGAAAAGTGCTTCTGCTAAAGGAAGCAGGGGAAAAATGCATAATGAAGGGTTTTTTTGTGTTTTGGTATTTTTGGCTAATGCCATCCTTATGTTGGGGTGCCTTACATTGCCTACTTGAGCACCATTTATGGAGTCCACAGAGATTTTGTTTACGTTTTTGTAAGATTTATTTATTTTTAGTAGATATTCTCTTTGTTTACATTTCAAATTTTATCCCCTTTTCACATTTCCCCTCTGAAAATCCCCCTGTCCCATTCCCACTCCCCCCTGTTCACTAACCCACCCACTCTGCTTCCCCCTCCTGGCATTCCCCTACACTGTGACCTTTCACAAGACCAAGCACCTCTCCTATCACTGATGTCCCACAAGGCCATCATGTGCTACAAATGTGGCTGGAGCCATGGATTCCTCAATGTGTACTCTTTGGTTGGTGGTTTAGTCCCTGGGAGCTCTGGAGTACTGGTTGGTTCATATTGTGGTTCCTCCTATGGAGCTGCAGACCCCTTCAGCTCTTTGGGTCCTTTCTCTGGTTCTTCCATTGGCAACCTTGTGCTCAGTCCAATGGATGGCTGTAAGCATTCACCTCTCTATTTGTCAGGCACTGTCAGAGCCTCTCAGGAGACAGCTATATCAGGCTCCTATCAGAAAGCACTTGTTGGCATCCACAATAGTGTATGGTTTTGGTAATTTATATAAGATGGATCCCTAGATGGGACAGTCACTGACTAGCCTTTCCTCCAGTTTCTGCTCCAAACATTGTCTCTGTATCTCTTTCCATGGGTATTTTTATTCCCCTTCTATGAAGAACCAAAATATCCACACTGTAGTCTTCCTTCGTCTTGAGCTTCATGTGGTCTGTGTATTATATCTTGGGTATCCCAAACTTCTGTGCTAATAACCACGCATCAGGGAGTGCATGCCATGTGTGTTCTTTTGTGATTTGCTTACCACACTCAGGATATTTTTTTCTTTAGGCAGGATGTCTCCAGTTTTTCTGTGGATTGTATTTCCACAAAAGATTTCTCTGTGCCCTTGACTGTCCTGAAACTTGCATGATGGAGCATGATGTCTTTGAATGCAATGATATGCCTGTCTCTGTCTTCCAAATGCTGGGATTAAAGGTATGGATCACTCCTGTCTGGTTGTGCCACCACTACTTGGCCTCAATGGTTTTAATACCAAAATTCTCCCCTATGGGATATGAAGCCTCTCCAAAGCCCACTCCTTCTCAAAGAGCATGTGCAATCCAATCATAGCCTGGGAGAATATATCTTGCTGGGAAATGATCTCAGGAAGCCAAGTCTCAGCCCATGATTCGAAGAAGAGTAGATTATGCTCAACTCAGCAGGACCTTTCAATAAAAAACTGATTTTGGGGTTTCTACACCACTTTAAAGTTTGTTTAAGTGAAGATTTCCTCATTCCTAAGTGCAAGCAGAGCTTTGGGGCAGCACTTAACATTATAATACACAACAACAGACAAAACCTCAACACAGGACCTCAGAGAAATAAAGAAATACTAAATGCCCAACCATTCATCTGGATGAGAGGAGAAGAGAAGAAAAGAGAAGAGAAGAGAAGAGAAGAGAAGAGAAGAGAAGAGAAGAGAAGAGAAGAGAAGAGAAGAGAAGAGAAGAGAAGAGAGGAGAGGAGAGGGAGAGGAGAGGAGAGAAGGGCTCTGGTGTCCTTGTTCCTGCTGTCACAGGCCTGTCACAATTGGATTGGAACTGATGTTGTGTTCTGCTTACCAGTGATCCTAAGGTTGAGTGGAGAGTCCTCTATGGACAGTGGGGATGTCCGCCAACTCTGTACCCGTGGTGAATCAGTGCTGGCACCATCTAGAAGGGTATTGTGCCCCTGGTCAGGCCGGTTTTCTGCTTCCCTAATGTTGTCTCAGGTCCTGCGTAATTGCCATCCGATTTATGATTGCCTTTGCTCACATATACAATGAAGGAGGGGTGTTGCCTGCCTTCGGTATTTATTGTATGAGAATAATTTAAAACAAAATACAACCCATGAGACTGGAGCTAATATAGCTGACAAGAGTTATAAGAAGATTGTCCTAGTGCACTTTGTACTATTTTATTTATAACTGATGTCAAAGAACAAAAACGAATGAAGCCAGACATACAGACAAAGATCCTGAAAACATTGAGATGAGGAAATTTTAAATTCTTGGGACATTCAAGATTGCATGGACTTGAAACCATGTTGTAGTCAAAATGATGTCATTTCTCAAAAGCTAGGAATTGAAGTGTGTATCAAAAGCTACCTCAGAGCAGGTAGTGATGGGTCTCAACATTCACTATTGCACCTGGAAAACAGGGACAGGTAGATTTCTGTAAGTCCCAGGATACCTGGGTCTGGCTGGATAGTCTGTTCTATGTAGTAAACTCTAGTGCAACATTTTCTAAAAAAGAGATTAATAGGCATTCATGGGCTACTTAGAGACTCCCTGACTCAAACAAGTCGTCGGGTTTGTTTTGTTGTAATTTGAGATTATTTGTTTTTAATTTAGCTCAACAGAAACACAAGGTCTCACACAAGCTTCAACAGCTGTCTGCTGCCAAACTATATCAATCAAATTCAGGGAATCAGAGAATATCTAGAATACAATGTCTTCTTTAAACATGAAGGTGTTACTCAAAAAAGAAGATCTGATATATCGAAACAGCTTCCCAGGACCAGCAGAAAGACCAAGCATCTATGATGGATTAGCCAGAACAGAGCATAGAACATTCTGTATAAAATACTTCTGGAGTACTGGCATCCCAGTTGTGTCCCACCATACCTATCATGTTTGTTTTTCGGAAAAAGGACCTTCCAGCAAATTCACAATATTCCAGACTAAGCACCAGCTTGAAAGAGAGCTCAAACATGAGCAGGCAGGGTAGAGTTCTTAATTATAGGATCATAAGGTTCTCTATTGTGTCTACTGAGGATGTTTGTTGTTGCTGTAGAATCTCTTCTATCCCAGTATAGAAATGGACATTCTATGGAGAAAAACTAACCTTGGTCTTCTGATTCTCCAACCTTCTCCTCACAAGTGCAGGAATTAGAGGGGTATGCTGCTGAAACCCTCATATTGCCTAGCATGATGAACCTGGTTAGTGTCCCCTCCTCTGTAAATAAATATACACTACAAAGCTGGGCATGGTGGCAAACATCTTTAATCCCAACACTCAGGAGGCAGAGGCAGGCAGATTTCTGAGCTCGAGGCCAGCCTGGTCTACAAAGTGAGTTCCACTACAGCCAGGGCTATACAGAGAAAACCTGTCTCAAAAAACCAAAAAAAAAAAAAACCACTGCAATGCAAAATACATTTAAGGCATTGCCATGAAATTGACTTCACTTCCTATGAACTATTTGCTTTATGTGACCTGGACTGCCATAGGTGATATATAAAAGTTCTTTGATGGTAGGTAAAATTGTTTTTTCTCTTCACTGACACTTCGTTTTTTTACATTTTTGAATTAGATATTGTCTTCATTTAAATTTCCAATGCTATCCCAAAAGTCCCCCTATAGCCTCCCCCGACTCCCCTCACAACCCCTACTCCCACTTCTTGGCCCTGGCATTTCCCTATACTGAGGCATATAAAGTTTGCAAGACTGATGGGCCTCATTTCCAATGATGGCCACTAGGCCATCTTCTGATTCATATACAGCTAGAAATACGAGCTCTGGCAGGGGGGGGGGGGGATACTGGTTAGTTCATATTGTCGTTCCACCTATAGGGTTGAAGTTCCCTTTAGCTCCTTGGGTACTTTCTCTAGCTCCTCCATTGGGGGCCCTGTGATCCATCCAATAGCTGACTGTGAGCATCCACTTCTGGGTTTGCTAGTCCCTGGCATAGCCTCACAAGAGACAGCTATATCTGAGTTCTTTCAGCAAAATCTTGCTAGTGTATGCAATGGTGTCAGCGTTTGGAGGCTGATTATGGGATGGATCACCAGGTATGGCAGTCTCTAGATCCTTTCGTCTCAGCTCCAAACTTTGTCTCTGTAACTCCTTCCATGGATGTTTTGCTCCCAATTCTAAGAAGGGGCAAAGTTTCCACACTTTGGTCTTCGTACTTCTTCAGTTTCATGTGTTTTGCAGATTGTATCTTGTATCTTGAGTATTCTCAATTTCTGGGCTAAAATGTACATATCAGTGAGTACATATCACGTGAGTTCTTTTGTGATTGGGTTACCTCACTCAGGATGATGCCTTCCTGGTCCATCCATTTCTCTAGGAATTTCATAAATTCATTCTTTTTAATAGCTGAGTAAATGTACCACATTTTCTGTATCCATTCCTCTGTTGAGGGACATCTGGGTTCTTTCCTGTGGGGAGCGGGTGTGGCGGCAGTCCCAAAGGCGCCAGGGACTGCAGCTAAGTCATATGACTTGCACCTGACTTCCTCATATAAGACACAAACATCTTGAGTGCTGTGCAGGTGTACCAGGATACAGGTAAATCCAATTTGGTGGAGATTTGCCCCTGCTGCCCTGATTAGCTGAAGCCTCGTGACTGGAGAGGGAGCGTGGCCTGCGGTGCGTGGATGAGAGAGAGTATAAAAGGAGTGAGAGGCCCAGGGTTCGGGGGAGATATAAACAAGAAGAATCAGGACTGAATAAACTGCTGTTAGAAGGACTGGTGGTCGCGTCGTTCTTGCTGGTCGAGAGCGGGCGCGACACTTTCCAGCTTCTGGCTATTATAAATAAGGCTGCTATGAACATAGTGGAGCATTTGTTCTTATTTCCAAATGGAACATCTTCTTTTTTATTTATTTTTATTTTTTAATAATTTTATTAAGTATTTTCCTCATTTACATTTCCAATGCTATCCCAAAAGTTCCTCACGCCCTCCCCCCACTACCCTACCCACCCACTCCCACTCTTTGGCCTTGGCATTTCGCTGTACTGAGGCATATAAAGTTTGCATGGCCAATGGGCCTCTCTTTCCAGTGATGGCCAACTAGGCCATCTCTTGATACATATGCAGCTAGAGAAAAAAGCTCCAGGGTACTGGTTAGTTCATATTGTTGTTCCACCTGTAAGGTTGAAGATCCCTTTAGCTCCTTGGGTACTTTCTCTAGCTCCTACATTGGGGGCCCTGTGATCCATCCAATAGGTGACTGTGAGCCAGCACTGGGTCGATGGACACCCCCAAGGTCACTAGAGGACAGCTTCTGAGACAGACCCCGTTTCAGGCTCCAGACATCCGTGCACCTTCCCTGCTGGAGGAGAGGTTTTGGCCCTGCCTGGGAGGGCTCTGCCCGAACACCTGGGGGAGCCATCTTGGTTCCCAGATCCCTCCAAGTCTAGACTACCCAGGTGAGAGTGTAGACTACAAGCGCTAACAGCTTCTGTGACAGGCCGAAGCAACACAGCTTCTCGACAGGTCCTGTTTCAGACCTTCATCTTCTGCCAGGAGGCAGATCTGAACGCCAGATATCTGTGCACCTTCCCTGTAAGAGGAGAGCTTGCCTGCAGAGAGTGTTCTGACCAGTGAAACTCAGAGGTGAGAGCTAGTCTCCCAGGTCTACTGATAGAGGCTAACAGAATCACGAGAGGAACAATCTCTAACCAGAGACAACTATAACAACTAACTCCAGAGATTACCAGATGGTGAAAGGCAAACATAAGAATCTTACTAACAGAGACCAAGACCACTCACCATCATCAGAAACCAGCACTCCCACCTCGCCCAGTCCTGAGCACACCAACAGACCTGAAAAGCTAGACCTTGATTTAAAAGCATATCTCATGATTATGGTAGAGGACATCAAGAAGGACTTTAAAAACTCACTCAAAGAAATACAGGAGAACACTGCTAAAAAGTTACAAGTCCTTAAAGAAAAACAGGAAAACACAACCAAACAGGTAGAAGTCCTTAAAGAAAAACAGGAAAACACATCCAAACAGGTTATGGAAATGAACAAAACCATACTATACCTAAAAAGAGAAGTAGACACAATAAAGAAAACCCAAAGTGAGGCAATGCTGGAGATAGAAACCCTAGGAAAGAAATCAGGAAATATAGATGTGAGCATCAGCAACAGAATACAAGAGATGGAAGAAAGAATCTCAGGTGCAGAAGATTCCAGGGATCTATCCCCTAATCAGCCTCCAAACGCTGACACCATTGCATACACTAGCAAGATTTTGCTGAAAGGACCCTGATATAGCTGTCTCTTGTGAGACTATGCCAGGGCCTAGCAAACAAAGAAGTGGATTATATGCCCCAGTACAGGGGAACGCCGGAGCCAAAAAGTGGGAGTGGGTAGGTAGGGGAGTGGGGGGGGGAGGAAATGGGGAATTTTTGGGATAGCATTGGAAATGTAAATGAGGAAAATACCTAATAAAAATATTAAATAAGAAAAATAAAACTTCTATACCACACAGCCAAGCTTAGCCAGCTAACTCATGAGCTGTACACTGTCCCTCTGTAGTGCAATGATAAAAGGGATGTAGTGCTATCACTTAGATTAGAAATTTTTTGTCCTGAGTTCCTGGATATACTCAGGGCCATAATACAGCCCAAGAAGGTCACCTTTGCTACAATAAAATGCTCCAAGTGTGGTGGGTCCTATGTTTATGATTTGGATTTTGCTTAAAAAAAAACCCCTCCCTGGGGTTGATTTTGGAAGAAAGAAATGGTAGCTTAGTATTGGGGATTGATGAAATCCTAAGTGAATGTCTCTTGCTGGAAGGAGCATAAATATGTCAACCACCTAATTGTCTGAGACACAATGGAAAGAAAGGATCATCCTCTGAGTTGGTGAATGAGTATTGCATCTACTAAAGATGTTCAGCACTATTTTATTCCCTAGGATTACTGTAGTTTGAGTGTGTTACAATACAGGCATCCTTACATGAGAATGTTGTTCCCCTCTGTTGACTCCATCAATAAATGTGTTGACTTTCTGGGGTGCTGGTATGTCTCAATCAGAGCACAGAGCCTAATCATCCCCAGCATCTATACCTGTGTCTCCTTTCTTCATTCCTCATTACCATAATTAGTTCAACCTTAGATATGTGCAGCTACTTGAATCAGAAACAGTTCTCATGAATTGGAACCAAAGCATAGGGCTTCACAAAGTGTTCAACATTTGTGAAACAGATTTGTATGTAGTACATTCAGATAAGTGACTTAGATATGGAGATAAATGGGATGAAGGAAGAGGATATTTCAAAAGTCAAGAAAATGAGGACCAAGTGAATACCAAGCAGGCACATTTCAGGAACTATTTCCTCATATTTATCATTTGAGGGAAGATGATATATGCAATATATGAACAATCACAGACATGATATCAAAATGAGAAGGACGTGATGTAACCTTAAGCTATCTAATGCTTTATACTTCCAGAACAGTTTATATGTTGGGTAAGCAGAGTTTCACTTAGTCAGAGAAATATGTCCTGTCACCATCCCCTAGTTTCATGTGACTGGTCCTCCTGGGGGTCTGCAAACCTTCATGTGTAGTACAGCTTCTTTAAGATATTGACGTGATTAACCAGTAGGCTGCGAAGATTTTCTCTATGGAACATATCACGATCTCCTTACTCACTTTAGTTCATCTCTTTAACATCCAGGCTGGCCACTGGACCTGGACATAAATCCATGGAGCTCTGCCTCACTTGCTTGTTATGGGACTTATTGTTCTCTATAGAGTTCCTTGTGAGCTGAGATTAAATATGAATTTCATGCTAGTGTGACTTCTTTGCCTTTCACAAAGGGAACTCAAACAATGGAGATAATGAAAATAATCCCAGCAAAATCTGTTTGGAACACAAGGAACCAATCAGAAGGCAAGTTTTGGTTGTAAGGTAGAACAAAGAGGGAGAAGAGTGAGGGTTTAATGGGCCTGGTTCTCAGTTTTCATACACATTGCACTGTGTTTAAACCTAAGATACTGTGAATGAGATTTTTGTAAAATTTTACTACTTTCCATAGAGAGATGGGTGCAGAGGATTTATTTTTACAGAAATAATGTGAAATACTGTAAAAATTAGGTTGAGAGTACTTTATTCATACAGGAAAGAAAAGGAAGTTATTTTCCATTACAAAACAAACATGGATGTTTAGGTATAAGGTGAACAGAAATAAAGACCTATGTCAAGAAAGACAAGGTAAAAGAAAAAATGAATGAAAATTGATCAGGATTTGAAACTGTCTTACATTCTAGGTGGGGTAGCACATGCCATTAGTTCCATTACTGTTCAGGAAGAAGCATGGAGATTTCAATGGGTTGGGGGTCAGACTAATCTAAGTAGTGATCCACTGGACAGGGATATTTCAGTGAGGTCTTTTCTGAAATGACAGCAGCAGCAGCAGCAGCAACAACAACAACAATTACAAATACAAAGCACTGCAATTACAATCAAAACCATGTCTTCATCCAGTTCTTCTTAAAAGACTGAACTTATGCTCTTCTGTCCCATCTCCTTTCTAATGATTCTAGATCTGATGGAGTATGCCAGAGAAGGAAAGAGGTCTACAGGCAGTGAGGGTTGATTATCAGAAACCAGGACCAGGCAGTGAGTCTCATATTCTCTCCTTCCAGAGTCTTCTCTGATTCTGAAGCAGTGAGACACCTGTTCCTCATAAATCTCCCTTCTAGATCTACCTGCAAAGTAAAAACTGCCAGTTTATTGGATGCCTGAGTCCTACCAAATAATAAATATTATGTTTACTGTCTAAATGGATGATGTACCCTATATAAAAAAAAAAAAACCAAGTACCTGAGAATTGCTTGAACTTCTAGAGCCCTCTTTTTAAATCCCCACACAACACTGGTTTATTTTACTTACTTAGTTGCTAATTTGTTACTTAGTCTTAGATGTATCTCTGAGACAAAGTCCATTTCTTCCTTCCTTCCTTCCTTCCTTCCTTCCTTCTCTCTCTCACTCTCTTCCTTCCTTCCTTCCTTTCTTTCTTCCTTCCTTCCTTCCTTTCTTCCTTCCTTCCTTCCTTCCTTCCTTTCTTTCTTTCTTTCTTTCTTTCCTTCCTTCCTTCCTTCCTTCCTTCCTTCTTTCTTTCTTTCTTTCTTTCTTCCTTTCTTCCTTTCTTTCTATGGTTTTTTGAGACAAGGTTGCTCTCTATAGCTCTAGCTGTCCTGGAAATCACTTTGTAAAACAGGCTGGCCTCGAATTCAGAAATCTGCCTGCCTCTGCCTCCCAAGTACTGGGATTAAAGGCGTGGGCCACCACGCCCAGCCAAAGTTCATTTCTAAGGCTAAAATTGATTTCAACACTTAGGAATCATCCTACCCCATCCCTCTTCCTACTAGGTTGACAGTTTAGAACCAACTCACCAGGCTGAAATCTATTTGCCTGTGTCCCACATAATTCTGAGTGTAAGGCAAGTTGGTGTTACTTTATCTTTGATAGTAGGGACATCCTAACCAAACCTCCTGGAAAACATCTTCAGAGAACCTTGTAGAAACATCTTGTTGCAACAGTGAAAGCTGGTCTGAAATATATAATACCAAAGTTGGGAACTCTGCCCGTCATCTGCTACGTTAGTGACTGAAAATAAATGGTTGGCACTCATTACTACTAAGAAATGGTTCAAAATATGTAGCAGAGTAGGAAGAGTTTTTGAAAAAGAATTACAAACCCACGGGTCACTTTCTCCAGCATTGGACATGTTTAAATATGCCTGTCACCCCAGAACTCAAGCATTTGTGGTATAAGAATCAGAAATTCAAGCACAACTTCAGCTGTCTAGCAAGGTTGTAGCCAGACTGGTCTTTCCAAAACTATTTCTCAAAACAACTTTATAACTGTATTAGAATAGAAACAGGACCCTTGTATCTGTTAGCAATGTCTATATCAGAAAAGTATAGCCCAGCACAATGTATTCAGTTAAGGAAATCATGAATGAATGGGAACCAAGCCAAGCATGGTCACATACAACTTTAATATAAGCTTCTGGGAGGCCAAGGCATATGAGATGGACATGAGAATCTCATGTATAAAAGATATGATAGAAGAAAATGATACACTGTTTAAAGAAAAGTTCCTGACACAAAATATTTGAAAAATTTGGACACTTTGAAAAGATAAAATCTAAGAAAAACTGGTATGTAAAAAAGAAATGATGCTCAGATCTAATACCTAGAAAAAACTTTCAACAAAATCATAGAAAAGTTCAACATTCTTAGTTATAGGGGAAATATACCCCCAAAGCTCCCAGAAACTAAAACACCCACCAAACAGTACACATGGAGGAATTCATGGCTCCAACCGCATATGTAGCAGACGATGGCATTATTGGACATCAATGAGAGGAAAGGCTCCTGGTCTAATGAAGGCTACATAACCCAGTATAGGGGAATGCCAGGGCAGAGAAGTGGGAGTGGGTGGGTTAGTGAGCAGGGGCAGGGTCCAGGATAGATGGGGTTTTGGAGGGAAAATGGGAAAAGGTGATAAAAAATTTAAGTGTAATTAAAAAAATATCTAATAAAAGAAAATAGAAAAACTAGGATAAGGTTAAAATTAACTCAGAAATTTGTTGTGAGGACTCAGTGAGTATATTTATGGTGAAAATTTGAAGCATTACACTATATGTAATAAGCTTGTGACACAAACACAAAAATGGAAAGTCCTAATGCCACATAAAGAAAAAAAACATAAGTTAAAAAAAAAACATAAAACAACGACAGACTGTTAAAAGCTGGAAGACAAAACGGCCAAATAACACATTAAGGCATACCTATAAGAATTACATATGACTCCTCAAATGAGATTGCAAAAGCCAAACGGCCTTGGACAGATGTCTTGCATATTCTAAAAGGCAATAGATGTCAGGCCATACTGCTGTACACAGTAAGCGTTAATTGGTCATAGATAGAGGAAAAAGATATCCTATGACAAAAGCAATTTTTTTTTCTTTATTGATCACTTTACTTATTTACTTTTCAAATGTGGTCTTTCCTGGTCTCCCCTCTGCAGCTCCTTCTCCCATCCCCATCCTGTTTGCCTCTAACTGGTTACTCTTCTACCCATTCAAGAAAACCTAACCTATCACAGCTAGACAACAGCTATTCTGAAAGGTCTAGGAGTACACACCTTTAATCCCCATATGCAGATTGCCTGTGAATCTTATGACTTGGATGCTAGCCTTGTCACCAAAATGACTTCTAGACAGTCAGAGCTATAGAGATACACACACAGACACACACACGGGGGGGGGGGTCGTAAAGACAGAGAAAGAGAGGGAAAGAGCAAGAAGAAAGCATAGCTGTGTGGCTTTTGTCTCCAGAGGCATTCAAGATGGCAGGGGCTGGGAAGAGATTGCTGAGTATGGTCTGCTGCCATTTCTCAAGAGTAAAACATTTAATCCTGCAAACTAAGAGTACTAAAAGTTGTCCTTCCTCATAAAGGACATGGCTAGAATCCATAAAATCTTCATCAAGAATAGCAGAATTTTCCCTGATCAATTGCTTTAAGTATTAATACAACAATAAACCTGTGATTGTACAGGGAAAAGGGAGGTGGAGCAAAGAGTTGAGAGATGGGAGGGGCAGTGGTGGCTTATTCCTTTAATCCCACCACTTGAGAGGTAGAGGCCTGGAGATTTCTGAGTGTGAGGCCATCCTGGTCTATAGAGTGAGTTCCAGGACAGCCAGAGTTACACAGAGAAACCATGTCTCAGAAAAAAAAAAGAGTTGAGAGATGGAGACTGAGGAGACAAGTAAGGAAAAGGAAGTAAGACAGAGCAAGAAAAATATGACCCAGATTCCGAGTGGCTTTAAATAGCCACATGTAGTTATTAATATTGTAAAGGATAGAATAATTGGGATAACTTGTCTAATCTAGGTGGGCAGCTTGTATCAATATCAATTGGCTCTGAAATTATTGTGTGGGCATCTTCTTAAGTGAGAATGTATTGATGTACAAATTTGACGACAAAGTTTTGAGAGTTTTGATGGACTGGGTTAGTGGAAAATGGGATCATTACCCAAAAGGGTTTAATGCTGAAAAGAAACTGGAAGCTCTGAAGCAAGTGAAACAGAGCTGGGAAGACTGGGATTGGTTGCTGCAGGGAGCTAGCCATGGAGGCAGCAGGGATTCTAGGGCAGAGCATAGCTAGGTGTAGGGAGGGAACTTGGGGTTCTTTTTAATATTTCCCGAAACAATCCAAAGCACATATTCATCACTGAGATGGAGCCACAGCCCTCAACCACTAACACACATAATTCTCCAGACTTATCCTCTGATCTCAAGACTATATATGAGTACCACCAGTGGACCTACTTTAGGTTTTTGTAGTTTGCTCAGAAGATCCCAATCCATTGACCAATGTATGGAGGGATTTAATGATTGTTTTAATGTATTCACTTTCATTTTTAAATATTTATTTTAATTTGTTTCTAATTATGTATGTGCGTTCTTGTGTTTCAGTGTGTCCGTGTTACTCAAGTGTCCCTAGAAACTAGGGGAAAAGGTCAGACTCCTGGAATTGGAGATACAGGTGGGTTTGGGTTCTGGGAAACAAACACTGCTCCTCAGAAAAACAGCAAGCATTATGCACCTCTGAGCCACACCACCAAAAGATTCCATTGCCATTTCAGATAGGGTCTCATGAAGGATAAGATTATAAATTCTCTCCAAGGAAAGACCATGTTGGGTCATTACTCTGAAAGATCTAGGAGGCAGAAGAGGCAAAGACAAGGGGACCCAAGATTATTGGATCAGGATAAGCACAATACACAAGTATGATGTTGTCAGAAAAGTTACTCAGTAAAACAAAACAAAACAAAAACATATTCTTATTAAAAACTGATTTATTAAAACCTGTGAGAAATTATAATGCTAACGGTGGTGGTAGAAGATAAAATCAGACTGCAGGACATCCCCAATAAAGAGATAGAGCTTAACAGTGAAAAGAGTCTAATACAAAAATACTCCAAGGTTTAGTCAGACATATACTCCATAAAAATATGTCTGTATACTGTAGAACAGTATGTAAGGGGAGAACCAAAAGGTGAACGCAATCCACAGGAAGAATGAAACAGAGCCCTCCTATTCAAGTCCATTATGCTCTTTATAATGTCCTCTCTCTTTTATCCCCTTCCCAACTTCTATTGTTCCTCATACTCTGAAAGTGCTGGAAGGCAGCCCTACAATTTTCAGATATAGATGCTGTTCAAGGGTGTGTCTGTACTGTAGACATTAGGCTGAAAATAAGCTCATGGTTTTCCATCTCAAAACAACTACCCTATTTCAGAAGAATTTGATTGACATTTAAAGAAAATGAAATTATCTTTCCAAAGTACATCCAAAAATGCTTGAATACATATGTTCTATGCCTCTAATGAGTCACTTGAGACCTGCCTTCCATTTGTTAGAACCTAGTAATGACCTCAACTTATATATTCCCAACAAAACTGTAGATACAGAAATTCCGACAATATAAACACCTCTTACTCACAAAGTAGACCTGCTTTGGCTGCCTTACAACCTTGAGTGTGTCTATAAGCTCAGAACAAAGTTGCAAAAATCTGTCTGGAATAACACCATCACTGTCATCATAGACTTCATCAGGGGCAGGATACTTCTCCAGGGTCAGCTGTGTGAGGTTGGCAGTGTTCTGTAGCAACTTCTTCAGGCTGTCCATGGAAAAGAAGTTCTCCACAAAATCGACTTCAGTGAGCTGGGAACATTGGCTCAGTGCAGGCAGGAGGTCACTGATTTGCCAGTCCATGAGCTTACAGCCCTTCAATTTTAATGTCTGCAGAGTAGCTGTCAGTCTTTCTAGCAGGCTTTGTAGGAATGGATGACTTAAAATCAAGGTGACACCACTCAGGTCCAGGTGTTTGAGCTGGTGGATGCTTGGACACTGGGACAGATAACTCATATCTGATTCTGACAGTGTGCAGTGAGTAATAGCAAGTGTCTCTAATGGACTCTCAAAGCACCTAAAGAGAAAAAAAGAGAGAGAAAGAGATAAAGGACTTTACTTCACTCAAGTTCAATAGTGGCAGAGAAAAGGCTGTGACTTCAAGGTTGCAGAACCTTCTTAGCCCAAGGTCATTCTCAGACCATTATAAGGGTCAAGGCCAAGTTGCTCCCTGATGAGGAGCTAACAAATCCACTCATGCTCTTCAAGGTATGACATTTTTTGTCACTGTCTGCTACTGCCTCACCTCTGCAGGTCCCTCTAAACTGGTAAGCACAAAACATATTTGGGGACAGGTGATGTAAACAGGAGAACCCAGAAGGATCAACTGGGAAACACTCAACCATCCAAAGTTCTCCCAATATTCATCTCAATGTGTTCCAGCTTCCACCCACAGACTCTATTCTGTTCATAGGGTTTCCTTATGACAACTGTAATTCACTCACTTCCCATCTATATAATCCCTTTCTGTGCTCAAATTTCCTTTGATCCATGAGAAGTCAGAGGAAGATGGAAATGGTTCATATAGTTCTGAGGATAGAGTTGACAGGAGAGGACATGTGGTGTAACATCTCATACATTCTACAGATCAATTTTCCCATCATCAGGATATCTCAAGAACCTTTTTAAAAACATTGACACATACATGGTAGTCTGGTTTTACTAAGTCAGGATACAACAGTAGCATAAACTGTATCAATTGTGCTAAGCTCACATCCATATAAAGTTAACACTGGCTGTGAGCCACTATATAATCTCATATTTAATATAAAGCAAAACAACAAAATACTTTGCTTACCCCTGGATGAAGCTCTCTGTCCTTTCTTACCTGAGCATTTGGTCCAGGCGTTCAGTCAGGAAGTAGACATCATTCAGATAGAGATGCTGGAGCTTATGCAGTTTGGAGAACTCGGAAAAGATCTCTGTAACAATACGGGCTTCCTTCTCTAGGTCCCAAGGCCTATCCCAAGATATGCAGATTTCCTTGAAAAGGAGTTTCTGGAGGTTTTTCATTTGGCCCACACCAAGGGCTAGTGATGCAAGGGTATATATATCCCAGCATGTGTTTATTGCCAATTCCTGGATTGAGGCTGCATCACAAAGCTTCAGAACATCCAGTGGGTCATAGGCAGGAATGGCCCCAAACTCCAACTTCTCACAGATCACCTGTATCCCATTTTTTCTCTCCTTGGCCCACCGATACAAATATTTTAGGTATTTGGAAGGACGGCGGGACATGAGGGAAAGATTCATTTTTATAGTCATGGTCTGTTTCCCCCCTAGGATGGGATGATTTCCCACTGGTTGGTTCTTGCCAAAGACATCTTGAGAGCAGACTTCATGAAGTAATCCAGCCCAACCATCCCAGAAGTCCTTGTGGGCATCTCGCAAATCAAGCACTTGTAGGTTCCACCTGCTGTGGGTAAAGTAGAAGGACATTCATAGGACAGGAGACACAATGTGTAATCTGCAGGACCCATGATTCAATTTCCCTTAATTCACTTCATTTAACAGAGAAATCTTATATTTCTCTAGTGGCTGGGGTAGAGGCAGGGACAAACTCATTGCATACAGACTACCTCTGTTCTCAGCTGTTCTACATACACCACAGTCCTGCTTCTTTGTTTCCATTCTAGAAGATACTGACCCCTATAAACAGACGCCTCTGATTCAACTTGGACCTGTATTCACTTGCTCTCATCCACACACATCCCTCCATGCTACCTTGGACTCACATACCTAGGTCGATCCTTTTGTGACATTAGCAAATCAAGGCCATCAAGCACAGCTTTAAGGGTCTCCAGGTGAGGAATCTTCATCAGGGATCCCACAGGAAGGGTTGGGAAAGGCCATGCTACCACCATCTGCCTTAGTATGTTAGGATGTTTGTTGGTGAATGCATCCTTGAAGAGTGGTGGGAAGAGTTGCATGGGCAGGTTCGGCAGAGCAGAGATGGTCAAGGCTTCATCTTTCAGCAGGCTTCTTCTTGCCAGCTGCTGGAGTGTTGGTGGGTCCTTGAAGCTCATTGTAGCTTTCAGATATTCAGATGATAAGGAAATAACCAAAGGAAAAAATATTTCATCTAAAACACTATTAGCAAGCCTCTTACCCCCCCCCCCACCTTCTCAATTACATAAACCATGAACTGGTCCAATCACTGCTCTGGTGACATTAAAAACCTTGTTATTCAGATAACTTTATCTTTCTCATTGCCAAAGATCCTTCAAGGTCCTTCTGGTAATATATAAGGAGCCATTTAAACAGCTTTTCCCTGATATTCTGCCCAATCCAATCAAATATTCACTCTGAGTCCTACACTACTCTGTAAGAGAAGAATCACACTTGACTCTGACACTTTTGTGGGAAACAATTATGCTTTTTCTACAACCAGTGTAGCAATATATTGTATCAAATAGACACAAATTTTACTTCAATAAGCTTTAGAAGCAGGAGCAATGCTGAGCTCTAAACTGTCCTTTAAGAGATAGAATGCATTGAGGCCCTGAACAGCCTGCTATTGAAGGTTTTCTTCATTCTTCCCATCACCTTTCCTCCCACCTTCATCAGACGTGGGCAACCTGAACATTTCAGGTAAGCTTCTTTCCCACCCTATTTCCTCCTCATTGAGTCCTCCCAGGCATTCTAATCTGCCCAAAGCACCCTGTACTCCATCTTTATATGCAATCTCCAGTCACATTCAGCAGACCTGTAGATCAGAAACTATACAGTTAAGCATCCATTTCCTCTCCCATATTCCCTGCTCACCCAGTCTTCTGGAGAGAAGTCAAGCTACCTTGAACTGCCTGCTATCTCAGGGGACCCCCAACACTCTAGCCACCTCTTCTCCCACCTTAAAGATACTTGTGGATCCTGAACTATACAGATAAGCCACTCATCTTCTCCACTTGATGAGTCCTCTGGGGCAAGTTAAGCTGCCCTGTGCAGAATGCTAGCCCAAAGGAACCTACATTTTCTGGTGACCTTAAAGATGCTCCTCAATGGCACAAAGACACTTGTTCAACTATGTTCATAGAAGCTTTCTGTTAATAGCCCAAAACTGGAAACAACCAGAGATGGTCACAGATGAAGACTGATAAAGAAAATGAGATACATCTACACGATTGAATATTATTAAAATCAAAGACAGCATAAGTTGTGCAGGCAAATGTATGGAGTGGGCGAATATCATGCTGAGTAACATGACCAGTCCAAAATGGACGCACATTGTGTATATACTCACTAGTGTGTGGATATTAGCCTCAATATACAGGATACCCATGCTATACTCTGCAGACCCAATGAAGCTAACCAGAAGGAAGGTCAAGTGAGAATGCTTGAATATTACATAGAAGGAAGATATAATAATTATAAGAGGCAGATGGAACTGAGACTAAAGGAACAGCCAAATAATAATGGCTCCAACATGAGACCATCCTCATGCACAAACACCAATTCTTAAGATTAATGATACTCTGTTATACTTCCAGACATGAAGCTAGAATTTCTATTCTGAGAGGCTCCATCCTGAAGGTGACTCAAAGACCCATAGACAAAATGTGAATGGAGCTTGAGGAATCCTATGGAATAGAGGGTTGGTCTGCAGGCATGGAAGGGAATAGGAACTCTACAGGAAGACTGAAACTTTCAAGTAACATAGACCCTGGGGTCTCTCAGAGACTGAACTACAAACAAAAGAACACACAGAGACAGGACATAGGGTTACACACACATATGTAGCTTTAATGCAGCTTGGTTTCACATAGGCCCACACACATGCTTAACCTGTCTCTCCCAAAAGCAGTTGCCTATATGCATGATATATTCTAATACTTGATCTTCCTTGTGGAATCACAGGAAGGGAGGAAACACCTGAGTTCTCAGACTTAATGTACCAGAGTGGGAAAAGGTCCATGAAGGGCCCACTCACTCAGACCAGAAGGCTAGGGGAGTGGGGGAAGGGTTGAGAGAGGGCTTAGTGAGCTGGAGTTAGAAATTAAAAGTCAATCAATCAATCAATCAAACAGGAGAATGAATGCTTCAGATTGTCAATGTGAGAGTTTTCTTGAAACCAAGCCGAAATTTTCTTCCCTATAGAAGTTTCTTCCTTGTCATTTATAAATCTATATCAACTTAATGATCTAAACAGTACTATATCCCCTAAAGAAATAGAAGGAGTCATTAATAGTCCCCCAAGCAAAAAAAAAAAAACAAAAAAACAAAAAACAAAAACAAAAACAAAAAAAAAAGCTCAGGACCAGATGGGTTTAGTGCAGAATTCTATCAGACCTTCAAAGAAGATCTAATCCCAGTTCTTCACAAACTATTCCACAAAACGGAAACAGAAGGTACTCTACCCAACTCATTCTATGAAGCCACAGTTACTCTGATACCTAAATCATAGAAGGTCCCAACAAAGATAGAGAACTTCAGACCAATTTCCCTTATGAATATTGATGCAAAAATCCTCAATCAAGTTCTCACTAACCGAATCCAAGAACACATGAAAACAATCATCCATCCTGACTAAGTAGGTTTCATGACAGGGATGCAGGGATGGTTTAATATATGGCCATAATCCAGTATATAAACAAATTCAAAGATAAAAACCACATGATCATCTAGTTAGATGCTGAGGAAACATTTGAAAAAATCCAACACCCATCTATGATAAAAGTCTTGAAAATATCAGGAATTAAAGGCCCATACATAAACATGATAAAAGCAATATACAGCAAACCAGTAGCCAATACCAAAGTAAATGGTGAGAAGCTGGAAGCAATCCCACTAAAATCAGGTTCTAGACAAGGCTGCCCACTTTCTTTCGACCTATTCAACATTGTACTTGAAGTCGTAGCCAGAGCAATTCGACAACAAAAGGAGATTAAGGGGATACAAATTGGAAAAGAAGAAGTCAAAATATCACTTTTTGCAGATGATATGATAGTATTTATAAGTGACCCTAAAATTTCCACCAGAGAACTCCTAAACCTGATGAACAGCTTCTGTGAAGTAGCTGGATATAAACTAACTCAAACAAGTCAATAGCCTTTCTCTACACAAAGAATAAACAGGCTGAGAAAGAAATTAGGGAAACAACACCCTTCTCAATAGTCACAAATAATATAAAATACCTTGGTTTGACTCTAACTAAGAAAGTGAAAAATCTGTATGATAAGAACTTCAAGTCTCTGAAGAAAGAAATTAAAGAAGATCTCAGAAGATGGAAAGATCTCCCATGCTCATGGATTGGCAGGATCAATATAGTAAATATGGCTATCTTGCCAAAAGCAATCTACAGATGCAATGCAATCCCCATCAAAATTCCAACTCAAATCTTAAACGAATTAGAAAGGGCAATCTGCAAATTCATCTAGAATAACAAAAAAACCTAGGATAGTAAAAACTCTTCTCAAGGATAAAAGAACTTCTGGTGGAATCACCATGCTTGACCTAAAGCTGTACTACATAGCAATTGTGATAAAAAACTGCATGGTACTGGTATAGCAACAGACAAGTAGACCAGTGGAATAGAACTGAAGACCCAGAAATGAACCCACACACCTATGGTCACTTGAACTTTGACAAGGGAGCAAAAACCATCCAGTGGAAAAAAGATAGCATCTTCAACAAATGGTGCTGGCTAAACTGGGGGTTATCATGTAGAAGAATGACAATTGATTCATTCCTATCTCCTTGTACTAAGGTCAAATCTTAGTAGATTGAGAAACTGCACATAAAACCAGAGACACTGAAACTTATTGAGGAGAAAGTAGGGAAAAACCTCGAGGATATGGGTACAGGTGAAAAATTCCTGAATAGAACAGCAATGGCTTGTGCTGTAAGATCGAGAATCGACAAATGGGACCTAATAAAATTGCAAAGATTCTGCAAGGCAAAAGACACCGTCAATAAGACAAGAAGGCCAACAACAGATTGGGAAAGAATCTTTACCTATACTAAATCGGATAGGGGACTAATATCCAATATATATAACGACCTGAAGAAGGTGGACTCCAGAAAATCAAATAACCCCATTAAAAAACGGGGCTCAGAGCTGGACAGACTTCTCACATGAGGAATACCGAATTGCTGAGAAGCACCTGAAAAAATGTTCAAAATCCTTAATCATCAGGGAAATGTAAATCAAACCAACCCTGAGATTCTACCTCACATCAGTCAGAATGACTAAGATCAAAAATTCAGGTAACAGCAGATGCTGGTGAGGAAGTAGAGAAAGAGGAACACTCCTCCATTTTTGGTTGGATTGCAAGCTTGTACAATCACTCTGGAAATCAGTCTGGTGGTTCCTCAGATAACTGGATATAGTACTACCGGAGGATCTCTCAATACCTCTCCTGGGCACATATCCAGAAGGTGTTCCAACCGGTAAGAAGGACACATGCTCCACTACATTTGCAATTTGCAAATACAATTTGCAAAACACATGAAACTCTTTAAGAACGGAGACCAAAGTGTGGACACTTTGCCCCTTTTTAAAATTGGGAAGAAAACACCCATAGAAGGAGTTACAGAGACAAAGATTGGAGCTGAGACGAAAAGATGGACCATCTAGAAACTGCAATATCCAGGGATTCATCCCAAAGTCAGCTTGCAAACGCTGACAGCATTGCATACACTAGCAAGATTTTGTTAAAGGACCCAGATACGGCTGTCTCTTGTGAGACTATTCCATGGCCTGGCAAACACAGAAGTGGATGCTCACAGTCAGCTATTGGATGGATCACAGGGCCCCCAATGGAGGAGCTAGGGAAAGTACTCAAGGAGCTGAAAGGATCTGCAATCCTATAGGAGGAACAACAATATGAACTAACCCCACCTGGAGCTCATGTCTCTAGCTGCATATGAATCAGAAGAACGCCAGGGCCAAGAAGTGGGAGTGGGTGGGTACGGGAGTGGGTGGGGGAGTGTGGGGGGGACTTTTGGGATAGCATTGGAAGTGTAATTGACATAAATTCCCAATTAAAAAATATAGAAAAAAAGATACTGTCAATAACACAAAAGGCCACCAACAGATTGGGAAAGGATCTTTACCTATCTTAAATCAGATAGGGTCTCATATCCAATATATATAAAGAACTCAAAAAGGTGGACTCCAGAAAATCAAATAACCCCATTAAAAAATGGGGCTCAGAGCTAAACAAAGAATTCTCACCTGAGGAATACCAAATGGCTGAGAAGCACATGAAAAAATGTTCAACATCCTTAATCATCAGGGAAATGCAAATCAAAGCAACCCTGAGATTTTACCTCACATTAGTGAGAACGGCTAAGACAAAAAATTCAGGTGACAGCAGATCCTGGTGAGGATGTGGAGAAAGAGGGACATTTCTCCATTTTGGTGGGATTGCAAGCTGGTACAACCACTCTGGAAATCAGTCTTCAGTTCCTCAGGAAATTGGACATAGTACTACCGGAGGATCCCACAATACCTCCCCTGGGCATATATTCAGAAGATGTTCCAACTGGTAAGAAAGACACATGCTCCACTATGTTCATAGCATTCTTATTTATATTAGCCAGAAGCTGGATTAGAACCCAGATGCCCCTCAACAGAGGAATGAATACAAAAAAATGTGGCACATTTACACAATGGAGTACTACTCAGCTATTAAAAATAATGAATTTATGAAATTCCTAGGTAAATGGATGGACCTGGAGGGCATCATCCTGAGTGAGGTAACTCAGTCACAAAAGAACTCAAATGATATGTTCTTACTGATAAGTGGATATTACCCCAGAAACTTAGAATACCCAAGATAAAAGATACAATTTGTGAAACACATGAAACTCAAGAAGAACGAACACCAAAGTAAGGACACTTTGCCCCTTCTTAGAATTGGGAACAAAACACCCATGTAAGGAGTTACAGGGACAATGTTTGGAGCTGAGACAAAAAGGATGGACCAATTAGAGACTGCCATACACGAGGATCCATCCCATAATCAGCCTCCAAACGCTGACACCATTGCATACACTAGCAAGATTTTGCTGAAAGGATCCTGATATAGCCGTCTCTTGTGAGACTATGCCGTGGCCTAGCAAACACAGTAGTGGATGCTCACATTCAGCTATTGGATGGATCACAGGGCCCCCAATGGAGGAGCTAGAGAAAGTACCCAAGGAGCTAAAGGGAACTGCAACCCTATAGGTGGAATAACAATATAAACTAACAAGTACCCCAGAGCTCTTGTCTCTAGCTGCATATGTATCAAAAGATGGCCTAGTTGGCAATCACTGGAAAGAGAAGCCCATTGAGCATGCAAACTTTATATGCACCAGTACAGGGAACACCTGGGCCAAAAAGTGGGAGTGGGTGGGTAGGAGAGTCGGTGCGGGAGGTTATGGGGGACTTTTGTGATAGCAATTGGAAATGTAAATGAGAAAATACCTAATAAAAGATATTAAAAAATAAAAAGATCAAATGTTGGATAGGGAACTATCGAATGGAGTGTCTGGATGGGCATAAATGACTTACCTGCTTTGGACACTGCTCTCAGAAGCTCCAATCTCAGCACGATCAGGCAGTCAGTCACACCACACTCCAAGGCTCAGAGTGTCTTGTGGAGCCATTTGAGTCCTTATATACTCCTTCTCCCTCAAACCTCTGATGTTTAGCCACACCTCTCAGATCAAAGCTGCCACCTGATAGGATGATGAAGTCTCCACCCACTTAATCTTTTTTTCACCTAGTTGAGTGAATCAGATCTTCATGAGGGGATGTACAATACTGAGGTCTATGATCCTAAGCTCATTCAGGATATTTCTCAAACTTTGAACCCTGAGATTTTTTTTTTATTCTTCCATATTATTTGCAGCCTATTTCTCAGGTCTCTCTGGAGTTATATGGTCTGAGCTAAGAGGTAGGTCTCAGTAACAGGATTGACTATGTTGGTAGGAGATAGGGTGTGTCCAGTATGATTAGATCTCTAGGCAGGCAAGTGAAGACCCATCAATGAAGAACCATTCGCCAAGTCAGTGTTAAAACATTAAATATATCTCTTTCTCTCTGTTGTTCTCTCCTTCTCTAACTTTCTCTTTGTCTCTCTAGTTTGCACTGGGTCTCTCTCTCTCTCTCTCTCTCTCTCTCTCTCTCTCTCTCTCTCTCTCTCTCTCATTTATCTTTGTTTGATTTGATTTCTGTCCCAGATTTGCCTTTGATGCAATAATTGCAGAAGATGAGTTCAAATGTTTAGGGCCTTTATGAATGGATCAGGAATTTCAAGAAGAACTACTCTTCCACAGGGAGAGTGTTCTATTCATAGCTTCCATATATCAGCTCATAACAATCTACAACTTCAGTTATAGGAGCTCTGTCATTCTCCTCTGTCTTCTTAGGGTAGTTCATTCTAACATGTAAGCACGGAAAACATATATGCCCCCCAAAATAGCAAAAGAGCTTGATGTGTTATTGTGTTATAGGCCTTTAATACCAGATCTTGTGAGGTACAGTCTAATCTCTCTGAGTTCAAGGCCTGCATGCCATCTCTAGGGAGTTCAAGGAATGTCTCCACTACAAAAGTGCACCCTAATTCAAAACAAACAAATTTCAAAAAAAAAAAAAAAGCAGAGCTGGGCAGTGATGGTGCACACCTTTAATCCTACCACTTGGGAGGTAGAGGCAGGTATATTTCAGAGTTCAAGGACAACCTGTTCTACAGAGTAAGTTACAGGACAGCCAGGGCTATACAGAGAATCCCTGTCTCGGAAAAAAAAAAAAAGACCAATGAGAGATAATGCAGTACCCTTTTCTGGTCTCCACTGATACTGTGGAGATAGGATACAAAAGAGTAAGTGAAGGAAACCTCTCAGACACATGCAGAAAATTTTATGTGGTTTCTTTTCTTTCTACCTGAGAAATAAAGCCTATGAATATGCATGTGATGTAGATAATATCAAATTCTGATATCTAGTAGAGGTCAACCTCAAGGGGACTCTAACTCAAGTGAACCTATCCCAGCTGTCACTCCTGTCTAGGACATCCCTATTGAATGTTCCTAAAAGGAACTGTTTCATGGATATGAGATAACAAAAGTGACATTGAAGCAATGAGCCACCAGACTATATTTTCATAAACATATCAATGAAGGTTTTTTAAAAGTATGAATTCTTTGCTTTTATTGCTACTGGTGATGGCTACAAAAGGAGTACAGAGGTCAGTTTGGCAAAATGTTACCAAAGCAAAGACAGAAATCACAAATGAATAGTGACAACTCAGATTTGGACAGAGCAAAGACTGTAGAGGAGAAAGATATTTGACATCCACTAGTGTCCTTTTATTGCAAGATGATCTATGAAGGCTATGGCCCCATAAGCATGTGATGTGAACACTGGGTGTGGTAGTACAGCACGCAGTGAGACAAAGTTGGTGAATGAGGAGCTGTGAGTTGCATCCAATCTGCTCCTATCTCCTTTTTAGAGTTCAAAGAATTCCTTGTCTCTACAGGAGTTGCTCACTCTAACTGCCAAACATGTGATTCATCCCAAAACTAAACAAAGAAATATTTCAGAATAGCTGATCACACAGGGAAAACTGATACTGTGTTATTTACAGAAAAAAATTCTACATGTGGTGTGATCAAGCACTTAACACACACCTTTAATCTCTTGGATAGGATATGGATGCACCCTTAGTAAAAACCTTTAATACCAAAAAATAAATTAAGGTAAAGTTAGTTTGTTGTAGAACGAAGCACCCATTTTTGAAAGTGATGTATAATTGAGTGGCAGACAAAGTGACAAATCAAAGAAAGATGCCCAACCCTCATGAACATAAAGAGGAAAGAGAAGCTACTTCACAGGCTGTACAGACAGAGAGAGCAAGCTCTTAGGTTGAAACAATTCTACAGAGACAAATTACAGAGAGTGAGTAAGCTACATACATGGGAAAACTAAATGAACCAGAGAATGAGAAGGATGAGTTTAATATATATTTTTTAAGTTAGTATGAGAAAAATGCACTCAAAAGCCCAGATAACTCAGATTGAATTAATCAGCTCAGGCAGAGTTTGAAGAAGAAAAGATGAGTTGAACCAGTTAGTCACAGTTCAGAAAGTATAAAAAAGGCTAAGCTTGTTCAGCAGAAAATCTCAAAGGCTGAAAACATTCTAGATCTAAATGAGATTGTACAGAGGCTAGAAGCATCTAGGACTAGAACTAAGTTAGCAGAGTGAGGCAGTGAGCCTCCAAGATGATAATTAAATCAGGAGGATAAAAGATGTTAACAAACAAACACAGGTGCTAACAGATATTGGAAAAAAAAGTGGACATAACAAATACTATACATTTTACTGAAACACCAAAGAATATACATGTTTCTCAACACTCAAGAACTTTCTTGAAAATTGACAAGATACTTGTTCACAAAGCAAATTTCAACAAATTCCAGAAAATTGAAAAAAAAACCTGCTTTTCATAAAACTACCATGGATCAATGCTGGATTTCAACAACAGGAAAAAACCAGAAAGATACAAATTGATAGAGACTGAACAGCTCTCTACTCAGTGAAATTGGGTCAAGACAGGAATAAAGAAAGATTTTCTAGAATTCAATAAAAATGAATGCACAACATACCCAAACATATGGGGCACAAAAAAGTGGTGCTAAGAGGAAGTACATAGAACTAAGTGTGTACATAAAAAAGAGAGATCCCATATTAGCAATTTAACAACAGACCTGAAACTCTAGAGTATAGAGAAGCAAATATATCCAAGAGTCATAAATGGCAAGGAGTTATCAAATTGAAGGCTGAAGTGAATAAAATACAAGAGAGAGGGGGGAGGAAGAGAGAGAGAGAGAGGGGGAGGGAGAAAAATACAAAAAACTGATTAGCCAGGAGGTGGTGGCACATGCCTTTAATCCCAGCACTTGGGAGGCAGAGACAGGTCGATTTCTAAATTCAAGGTCAGCCTGGTCTACAAAGTGAGTTCCAGGATACCCAGGGCTATACAGAGATACCCTGTCTTGAAAAAAACAAAAACAAAAAACAAAAACAAAGAATTATGAATTAGAATTCTAACAACAAAAATAATAGAAAGTAACAATGATTTTCCTTAATATCTCTTAATATCAATGGACTGAATTCCCCAATAAAAAGACATAGACAAACAGACTGGTTACATAAACAGGAGTCAACATTTTGCTGCATGAAGAAAACCAACCTCAGCCAGGCAGTGGTAGCACATGCCTTTAATCCCAGCACTTAGGAGGCAGGGGCAGGAATATTTCTGAGTTTGATACCAGCCTGGTCTACAGAGTGAGTTCCAGGATAGTCAGGAACATACATTTAAACCCTGGGTAGGGGAGCAGGGTGTGGGGAGGGTACAGGGAACTTTCAGGATAGCATTTGAAATGTATATAAAGAAAATAACTAAGAGAGAAAGAAAGAAAGAAAGAAAGAAAGAAAGAAAGAAAGAAAGAAAGAAAGAAAGAAAGAAAGAAAGAAAGAAAGAAAGAAGGGAGGGAGGGAGGGAGGGAGGGAGGGAGGGAGGGAGGGAGGGAGGGAGGGAGGGAGGGAGGGAGGAAAGAAAGAAAGAAAGAAAGAAAGAAAGAAAGAAAGAAAGAAAGAAAGAAAGAAAGAAAGAAAGAAAGAGAAAGAAAGCCGTCTTGAAAAACCAAAGGGGGGGAAAAAAACTAAACAGAAAACCCACCTCAATGACAAAGACAGACACTATCTCAGAGTAAAAGGCTGGAAAAACAATTTTCCAAGCAAATGTTCCAAAAAAACAAGCTGGAGTAGGCATTCTAATATTGAATAAAATCAACTTTCAACCAAAAGTTATCAAAAGAGATAAGGAGGGACACTTCATACTCATCAAAGGTAAAATTTACCAGGATGAACTCTCAATTCGTACATCAATGCTCCAAATGCAAGGGCAGCCACATTCATTAAAGAAACCTTAGTAAGCTCAAAGCACACATTGCACCTCACACAATAATAGTGGGAGACTTCAACACACCATTCTCATCAATGGACAGATCCTGGAAACAGAAAATAAACAGAGACACAATGAAACTAAGAGAAGTTATGAAGCAAATGAATTTAACTGATATCTATAAAACATTTTATCCTAAAACAAAAGAATATACCTTTGTCTCAGCACCTCATGGTACCTTCTCCAAAATTGGCCATAGAACTGGTCACAAAATAGGCCTCAAAAAATACAAAAATACTGAAATAATCCCATGCATCCTATCAGATCACCACAGACTAAATCTGATCTTCAATAACAACATAAATAATAGAAAGCCTACATACACTTGGAAGCTGATAAACACTCTACTCAATGATAACTTGGTCAAGGAAGAAATACAGAAAGAAATTAAAGACTTTTTAGAGCTTAATGAAAATGAAGACACAACATACCCAACCTTATGGGAAAGAATGAAAGCTGTCTTAAGAGGAAAACTCATAGCTCTGAGTACTTCCAAAAAGAATCTGAAGAGAGCATACAAGAGGTGCTTACAGAACAACTAAAACCTCTAGAACAAAAGGAAGCAAATTTACTCAAGAGGATAGACAGCAGGAAATAATCAAACTCGGGGCTGAAGTCAACCAAGTGGAAACAAAAAGAATTATGCAAAGAATCAACCAAACCAGGAGCTGGTTCTTTGAGAAAATCAACAAGATAGATAAACCCTTACTTAGCCAGACTAACTAGAGGGCACAGGGAGAGTATACTAATTAATAAAATCAGAAATGAAAATGGAGATATAAAAATAGAATTTGAGGAAATCTAAAAAATCATCAGATCCTTTACAAAAGCCTATAATCAACAGAATTGGAAAACGAGGATTATAAAGTAATATGAATGCCCATTGTAAATTTACTAATGTGTTTGCGATTGTACGAGGGATAGTTATATCATGTTAGGCGTATTTACAACCTTGTTATTGTTTCATGTGAACATGAGATATTATTTGTGTCAAGTTGACAAGGGGTGGATTGTAGTGGCTATTCCTGGTTGTCAACTTGACTATATTTGGAATGAACTACAATCCAGAATTGGAAGGCTCACCAGTGACCCTTATCTGGAGGCTTGGAGATCCTTATCTGGATCTTGGTTTGGAGATCTTGAGCCATAGTGGCTATGGATTCCAGAAGATTGAATCTCCGAGTTTAAGGAACACACCTTTAATCTGGGCTACACCTTTCATCTCGGATTAAAGGTGTGGTGCAACACACCTTTAATCTGGGCTACACCTTCTGCTGGAGACAATATAAGGACATTGGAAGAAGGGAGTCTAGCTCTTGCTCTTGCTCCTTCGCCTGCTTGCTGCGTGAGACTGAGTAACTGCTAGATCCTTGGACTTCCATTCACAGCTGCGACTGAATCATTGTTGGGAATTGGGCTGCCGACTGTAAGTCATCAATAAATTCCTTTACTATCTAGAGACTGTCCGTAAGTTCTGTGACTCTAGAGAACCCTGACTAATACAGATATAAAAATAGAATTTGAGGAAATCTAAAAAATCATCAGATCCTTTACAAAAGCCTATAATCAACAGAATTGGAAAACCTGGATGAAGTGAACAATTTTCTAGACAGATACCAGGTAGCAAAGTTAAATCAGTATCAGATTAATAATCTAAACAATTCCATATCCCCTAAAGAAATAGAAAGTCATTAATAGTCTCCCAAACAAACAAACAAACAAACCCAGGACCTGATGGGTTTAGTGGAGAGTTCTATCAGACTTTCAAAGAAGACCTAATTTCAATACTCCTCAAATTTTGCGGCAAAATAGAAACAAAAGGTATTCTACCCAATTCACTCTATGAAGCTACAATTACTGTGTTACCTAAACCACACAAAGACCCAACAAAGAAAGAGAATGTCAGATCAATTTCCCTTATGAATATCGACGCAAAAATACTCAATAAAATTCTCGAAAACCGAATCCAAGAACACATCAAAACGATCATCCATCATGATCAAGTAGGCTTCATCCCAGGGATGAAGGGATGGCTCAATATACTCAAATCCATCAATGTAATACTCAATATAAACAAACTCAAAGACAAAAAACACATGATCATCTCGTTAAATGCTGAGAAAGCATTTGACAAAATCATGATAAAAGTCTTAGAGAGGAGTCTGGAGAGATGGCTCAGCAGTTAAGAGCATTGACTGCTCTTCCAAAGGTACTTAGTTCAATTCGCAGCAACCACATGGTGGCTCACAACCATCTTTAACGAGATCTGGCGCCCCCTTCTGGAGTGTCTGAAGATAGATACAGTGTACTTACATAAAATAAATAAGTAAATAAATAAATAAATAATCTTGGACAGATCAGCAATTCAAGGCCCATATCTAAACATAACAGAATATACAGCAAACAGGTATCCAACATAAAACTAAATGGAGAGAAACTTGAAGCAATCCCACTACAACCACTCTCTCCCTACTTATACAATATAGTAATTGAAGTCCTAGGTACAGCAATTAGACAACAAGAGGAGATGAAAGGAATACAAATTGAAAAATAAGTAACCAAAATATCACTATTTGCAGATGATATGATTGATAGTATATTTGAGTGACCACAAAAAATAACACCAAAGAACTCGTAAACCTGATAAACAGCTTCAGTGAAGGAGCTGGATATAAAATTAAATAAAACAAATCAGTGTCCTTTTTTATCACAAAGGATAAACAGTCTGAGAAAGAAATTAGGGAAACAACACCCTTCACAATAGTCAGAAATAATATGAAATACCATGGTGTTTACTAAGGAAGTTAAAGATCTCTATGAGATGAACATCAAGTCTCTGAAGAAAGAAATCAAAGAAGATCTCAGAAGACAGAAAAATGTCCCATGCTCATGGATTGGTAGGATTAATATAGTAAAAAAAGGCTATCTTGCAAAAGCAATCTACAGATTCAATGCAATCCCCATCAAAATTCCAACTCAATTCTTCACAGAGTTAGAAAGAGTAGCACTCATCCATTACTGCTGGGATTGAAAGCTGGTAAAAACACTCTGAAAATCATTTTGGTGGTTCCTCAGAAAATTGGACATAGTTCCACCAGAAGATCCAGCAATCCCAATCAATTCTGGGCATATACACAGATTAGGCTCCATCTTGTAATAAGGACACATGCTAATATGTTCATAGCAGTCTTATTTATAATAGAAAGATGCTGGAAAAAAAACCAGATGTCCCTCAGCAGAGGAATGGATACCAAAAAAAATGTGGTACATTTTAAAAATGGAGTACTACTCAGCTATTAAAAACAACGAATTTATGAAATTCTTAGACAAATGGATATATCTGAAGCTATCATCCTAAGTGAGGAAACCCAATTGCAAAAGAACACACATAATATACACTCACTGATAAGTGGATATTAGCCCAGAAACTTAGATTACCCAAGATACAATTTGAAAAACACATGAAATTCAAGAAGGAAGACCAAAGTGTGGATACTTTGATCCTTCTTAGAAGGGGGAATGAATACCCGTGGAAGGAGTGACAGAGACATAGTATGGAAAAGAAACTGAATTAATGACCATCCAGAAACTGCACCACCTGGAAATCCATCCCAAACAACCACCAAACACAGACATTATGGGATGCCTACAAGAGCTTGCTGACAGGAGCCTGATATCCTGAGAAGCTGCCTCCTGAGAGGCTCTGCCAGTGCCTGACTAATACAAACGTGGATGCTCACAGTCATCCATTAGATGGAGCACAAGGTCTCCAATGAAGGAGCTAGAGAAAGTACCCAAGGAGCTGAAGGGGTTTGCAGCCCCATAGGAGGAACAACAGTATGAACTAACCAGTGACTCAGGAGCTCCCAAGGACTAAATCACCAATTAAAAGAAACACATGTTAGGACTCGTATGCATATGCAGCAGAGGATGGCCAAGGTGGTCATCAATGGGAGGAGAGACCCTTGGTCCTGTGAAAGTTCTATTCCCCAGTATAGGGGAATGCCTGGGCCAGGAAGCAGGAGTGTGTTGGTTGGGGAGCAGGGAGAAGGGTGGAGAAGACTGGTGATTTCTGAGGGGAAACGAGGAAAGGGGATAACATTTGAAATGTAAATGAAGAAAATATCTTTAAAAAACAGACATTAAAAAATAAAAAAAAAAGAAAGTGAAAGATGTTTATGAAAAAGAACTGCAAGTCTTTGAAGAAATAATTGAAGAAGATATCAGAAGATTGAATGATCTCTCCTGCTCATGGATAACAACAATTCACTTAGTGAAAAATGGCCACCATACAAAAACCAATCTACAGATATAATGCAATCACCACCTCAATTCAAACACAGCATAAGACCAGATACATTAAATGTAGTAGAAGGGAAAGTGAGAAATACCCTTGAATATAGTGGTACAAGGGACAATTTCCTGAGCAGAACACCAATGGATCAGGTTGTAAGATCAACAGTGAGATTTTCCAGAGGTAGCACTTTTCTCATGGATTTATTCTCCTTAACCACAATCCTGTATCCACTTTCTTTCTGAAATGTTGCTACAGTAAAGCTGGACTGTTAAAATCCTGAGCACCTTCATAGATACATTTGTTTTCACAGAAGCATGTATTTTGGTGGCTGGAGTTTTTAGAGTCAGGTATTGCACTCACAAGGCTGTCTTATTAGATATACCAGACCAGTACCTACTCCAGCAACTCAGGCATAAGGCAGCAGTACAGTTTTTCTTTTCTAAAATAAGATTTATTTATTTTATGTATATGAGTACACTGTAGCTGTACAGATGGTTGTGGCCATCATGTGGTTGCTGGGAACTGAACTCAGGACCTCTGCTTGATCTGGCCCTACTGGCTCCAATGATTTATTTACTATTATATGTAAGTACACTGTAGCTGTCTTCGGACACACCAGAAGAGGGCATCAGATCTCATTATGGATGGTTGTGGGCCACCATGTAGTTGCAGGGATTTGACCTCAAAGCCTTGGTAGAGCAGTCAGTGCTCTTAACCACTGAGCCAACTCTCTAGTCCCTGCAGCAGTACATTTCTGACTCTGTAATCCACTTATAAGTGAAAACTTACCATGCCTGTTCTTTTGGAACAGGGTTATCCTGCTCAGAATGATATTCTTAAGATCCATCCATTTGCCTGTAAAATTCATGATGCCTTTTTTTCATAGTTGAATAATATTTCACCATGTGAATAATATTTGATTGTGTAGATGCACCACATTTTCTTTATCCATTCTTCAGTTGAGGGATATCTAGTCTTTTTTTTTTTTCAGTTTTTGCCTATTTTGAATTAAGTTTCTATAAACATAGTTGAACAAGGTTTTTGTGATATGGTGGTGCATCTTTTGGGTATATGCCAAGGAGTGGTATGGCTGGATCCTGTGGTAGAACTATATTCCTAGTTTTCTGAGAAACTGCCAAATTGTTTCCAATATGGTCATACAAGTTTGCACTTCCAACAGCAAAGGAGAAGTGTGCCCTTTGCCTTATTTACATGCTGGCCAACATGTGCTATCACTTGAATTTTGATTGGAGCCAATTTGATGGGTGTAAGATGGAACCAAAAAGCTGTTTCGATTTGTATTTCTCTGATTACTAAGGACTTTGTACATTTCTTTAATTGCTTCACCACCTTTTGAGACTCATTTGTTAAGCATTTGCTGTTTAACTTTGTGCCCTATTTTGAAATTATGTTATGTGTGTTGTTGGTGTCTAACTTCCTGATTTCTTTATAAATTTTAGATGTTACCACTCTGTCATCATCTAAACCTATCTGTGTGGGTTGGTGAAGATACTTTCTCAATGTGTAGACTGCCATTTTGTCTCATTGATGAAATCCTGCTTTACAGAAGCTTAGCAGTCTTATCTCGTCCCATTATCAGTTACTATCTGTAGGCAGCAAAGTTACTCTCTAATTTAAACTTTATCATGGTCAGTTCTAGTGGATATGCAGAACCTGTTGTACAGGTGGACAGGTTGTAGTAGAACAAATCAGATTTATAGCTATGCAGGATTAAAGGTACACTCTGTTTTTTGTTTTTTTTTATTTAAAGATCACAGGCAGATGTAAGACTTTTGAACGACTGTTAACTTACTAAATTGTAAAATGGTTTGGGAAAGTAGGCTAGAATCTTAGCCATGTGCTATTCACAGGGTTTACTTGTTTAACACAAGTTTAAGCCTAGTGTCAATAAAATAACTATGTATTTCTTTTTAATGATTGCTAAGCTTTGATTTGAATTTCTGTATTGGTCTCTCTAGGTGTCCCACCTGAGGTATTGGATTAACCTATACTTCCACTCCTTCATTTATATGTTGGCTTTGTATGCTCTCTATACCCTATAGATATAGTCATCTACATTTCCTCCCTGGGTTCTTTACTGACCATTTTATTTACCTACATTAGAACTCTCACCACACCCCCAAAACTTTTAACCTAAGTAACCCCTCTCCCATCTTAATCAAAGTCAGCACAACTTTCTTGTTAGAGGATACTATTTACTTTTTGAGTCTTGTGACCAACAGTGACCATGTATGGGCATTCTTGGATTGGCATGTTTTCCATTGTTACTTATCCTATTTTTGATAGGAACAGCATCAAAGTTACCCTTGGGGATTTCAAGAATTGAGTGAGATGCATCATATCTTTATAATTTGTTCCAAGTGTAAATATGTTCACTTAAATTTAGAGAAAAGCAGGTCTTGTTAAACCCAGTTATACAAAGGCCATTGGTAAACTGGAGGTGTTTAGCTGGGGTCATTAGAAAGCTTAAGCCTCAAAATGTGACTTTATTCAGGGATGAAGATAAAAATTGACATGAATCAAAAGACTAAGAATGTAATGGGGAAGAAGGGTCCTCCCTGCCCCTCTCATCCATAAGGCCTTCTTGCTGGAGTGATTAGTATCTTTTGTATTTATCTCTGATCTTAATTTGTTTATTGATGTTCATCTCTTTGGACTTGACAACACTTTATGTATTTGAAAACACCCCATAGGTGGAGGTGACTAAAAGGTTAGCCTCTCATAATCCAGTCATGGAAGTTTTCTTTACTGGGAGCCTGAATTCCCAACTCACAATGGGTAAAACCTGAAGAACAGACAGGACCATAGTAGGTATTTTAGGTCCAGAGCCATGAAGACTTGGAGAGCTCAAGTAGTTGGGAAAGGGATTGATTGAGATGGAGAATTAGCATGGGGTCTGAGTGCTGACTAGAAGATGGATACTTGATGCATATCCTTCAATGTGAATATGGAGGGGATGCTTGGAAAGATGTCTCCCAGCAAATTCTGTTTGTCTTACACATCACTCAGGGAAAAAAACATGCAATCTTCAAGCATCTTCCATGTACATTCTGTCTGGAGTGAACATCTTCAAACAGGTTTGAGCCCCTAACATTTTTTAACAGCTAATCCAAAAAGAGTTGGGATCAACTGAAAGTTAATGTGGTTTGTAGATGCATCCCTAACTTCTGTTTATTCTGAGGAAAAATAACCCTTTTCTGCTCTACAAAAAAAAGAAGGAAGGGAGGAAGGAAAAGAGAGAGGGGAGAGAAAGAAAGAAGAAAATAAACAGAGAAAGAAGGAAGGAAGGAAGGAAGGAAGGAAGGAAGAAAGAAAGAAAGAAAGAAAGAAAGAAAGAAAGAAAGAAAGAAAGAAAGAAAGAAAGAAAGAAAGAAAGAAAGAAAGAAAAGAAAAGAAAGGGAGGGAGATAGAGAGAAAGAAGAGAGGAGAGTTGAGGAGAGGAGGGGAAGGGAGAGGCGAGAGGAGAGGGGAGAGGAGAGAAGGAGGAGGAAGAGAAGGAGAAGGAGAAGGAGAAGGAGAAGGAGAAGGAGAAGGAGAAGGAGAAGGAGAAGGAGATGGAGAAGGAGAAGGAGAAGGAGAAGGAGAAGGAGAAGGAGAAGGAGAAGGAGAAGGAGGAGGAGGAGGAGAAGAAAATAATAATATGTGTCCAGCCTTGACTACATGAAAAGTGCCAGAACCTTCAGTGCTATATAGAGAGCCTTAGTGTCAAAGCAAACAAAGAAATCCCCATGTTTACAATTCACACACATGAATCTCATCACTCCATAATAAGATACAGGCAGATCACAACAAATTTATTGGAAGTGTCTGGACTAAAGATTTCCTTTTGTAAAGCCACAAAACTAAAACTAGAGTGACACTCAAGAGCCATTAGCTTAACTCCCCAAACACTCATTTAGTAGATATTTATGTACTAAAAATTAGCATGTGTTTAGACAAAGTCTTGATATATAGCTAAGGTTAATCTGAAACCCCAATTCCCAGCACAACTGCTGCCTCAGCATTCCACTTGATAGAATGACTGTTCTAAACCAACACACCTGGCTGAGTTTTTTCACAAGCAGTGCACAAGGTTCTAAGTGTGTGTCTCATTGGCATTACTCTCAATCTGATACTAGACATGCACACAGAACCTCCAAAAATCCTCCAAGGACTTTGTGACAAACACATTGTCACAACTGTGCATTATTCCTGAATATATAGCTGAGTTGCATGTTCTGTCATTCTTCAGTTGTATTAGCTAGCTACTCAAGAGGGCTGAGACAGGAGGATGGCTTGCAACTATTGTTGTGGGGCAGCAGGTCTGTACATACATTCTCCAGATGGTGTTGATTGATGTTGGTAGTAGGTGGCACAATAAGCAGAGAAGATCACCAAGATGCTAAGCCTTCATTTCTGAAGGTGCCGAGGGGTATATCTTCTCAGAAGGACTGACCCCTAGCTAACTCACTCTAGCTATTTTATTCAAATATTATATAAAATTAATTGGGGATGGGAAAGGTTCAAGCTACCAAGGTTATCTTGTCCTAACTGCTCATGAGAGCAGACAACCAAAACAAATCTCAGTCCCTTTTGACCTTGGCTAGCCATAGTCAAATAAAGAACTACAGGTTTGCCTGAAATGTCTTAGAACAAAGATGAGTGTAGCTGCAAACTCTCACATAGCAACAAGTGCAGATATTCCAAAGAGACAACATTTCTTCAAGGTTCAAAGAGTCTCATGACAGTTTCTCAGCTTCTGCTGAATGATCCAAACGTAGCAAAGGCTTATGTGCCATTTAAAACAGTATGTGCTCTCTCTAGTTTCTTTTTGGAGGCACTCAGAGCTATGAGTTTTCCTCTTTGAAATGCTTTCATTGTGTCCCATAAGTTTGGGTATTTTGTGGCTTCATTTTTATTAAACTCCAAAAAGTCCTTAATTTCTTTCTTTATTCCTTCCTTGACCAAGGTATCATTGAGGAGAGTGTTATTTAGTTTCCATGTGAATGTTGGCTATTATTTATATTGTTATTGAATATCAGCCTTAGTCCATGGTGGTCTCATAGGATGCATGGGACAATTTCAATATTTTTGTATATGTTGAGGCCTGTTTTGTGACCAATTATATGGTCAGTTTTGGAGAAGGTATCATGAGGTGCTGAGAAGAAGGTATATTCTTTTGGTTTAGGATAAAATGTTCTGTAGATATCTGTTAAATCCATTTGTGTCATAACTTCTGTTAGTTTCACTGTGTCCCTGTTTAGTTTCTATTTCCACGATCTGTCCATTGATGAAAGTAGTGTGTTGAAGTCTCCCACTATTATTGTGCGAGTTGCAATGTGTGCTTTGAGCTTTACTAAAGTTTCTTTAATGCATGTTGCTGCTCTTGCATTTGGAGCATAGATATTCAAAATTGAGAGTTCCTCTTGGAAGATTATACATTTGATGAGTATGAAGTGCCCCTCCTTGTCTTTTTTGATAACTTCGGGTTGGAAGTCAATTTTATTAGTTATAAGAATGGCTACTCCAGCTTGGTTCTTCAGACCATTTGCTTGGAAAATTGCTTTCCAGCCTTTCATTCTGAGGTAGTGTCTGTCTTTTTCCATGAGATGTGTTTCCTGTAAGCAGCAAAATGTTGGGTCCTGTTTGTGTATCCAGTCTGTTAATCTATGTTTTCTTATTGGGGAATTGACTCCATTGATATTAAGAGATATTAAGGAAAAGTAATTGTTGCTTCCTATTATTTTTGTTTTTAGAATTGGCATTCTGTCTTGTGGCTCTCTTATTTTAGGTTTGTCGAAGAATTACTTTCTTGCTTTTTCTAGGACATGGTTTCCATCCTTGTATTGTTTTTTTCTGTTATTATCCTTTGAAGGGCTGGATTCATGGAAAGATAATGTGTGAATTTGGTTTTGTCATGGAATACTTTGGTTTTTCCATCTATGGTAATTGAAAGTTTGGCTGGGTATAGTAGCCTGGGCTGGCCTTTGTGTTCTCTTAGTGTCTGTATAAGATCTGTTCAGGATCTTCTGGCTTTCATAGGCTCTGGTGAAAAGTCTGGTGTAATTCTAATAGGCCTGCCTTTCTATATTACTTGACCCTTTCCCCTTACTGCTTTTAATATTCTATCTTTATTTAGTGCTTTTGCTGTCCTGATTACTATGTTTCGGGAGGAATTTCTTTTCTGGTCCAATCTATTTGGAGTTCTGTAAGCTTCTGATATATTCATTGGCATCTCTTTCTTTAGGTTTGGGAAGTTTTCTTCTATAATTTTTTGAAGATATTTGCTGGCCCTTTAAGTTGAAAAACCTCATTTTCCTCTACTCCTATCATCCATAGGTTTAATCTTCTCATTGTGTCCTGGATTTCCTTGATGTTTTGACTTAGGATCTGTTTGCATTTTGCATTTTCTTTGATTGTTGTGCCGATGTTCTCTATGGAATCTTCTGCACCTGAGATTCTCTCTTACATCTGTGTAGTGTGTTGCTGATGCTCGCATCTATGGTTCCTGATTTCTTTCCTAACATTTCTATCTCCAGCATTGCCTCACTTTGGGTTTTCTTTATTGTGTCTACTTCCCTTTTTAAGTCTTGTAAGGTTTTGTTCAATTCCATCACCTGTTTGGATGGGTTTTCCTATTTTTCTTTAAGGACTTCTACCTGTTTGCTTGTTTTTTCTTGTTTTTCTTTAAGGACTTGTACCTCTTTAACCATGTTCTGCTGTATTTCCTTAAGTGAGATATTAAAGTCTTTCTTGATGTCCTCTACCATCATCATGATATATGCTTTTAAATCCGGGTCTAGCTTTTCAGGTGGTTTGGGTTATCCAGGACTGGCTGAGGTGGGAGTGCTGGGTTCTGATGATGGTGAGTGGTCTTGTTTTCTGTTAGTAAGATTCTTACGTTTGCCTTTTGACATCTCGTAATCTCTGGAGTTAGTTGTTATAGTTGTCTCTGGTTAGAGCTTGTTCCTCTCGTGATTCTGTTAGCCTCTATCAGCAGACCTGTGAGACTAGATCTCTCCTCTTAGTTTCAGTGGTCAGAGTACTCTCCGCAGGCAAGCTCTCCTTTTGCAGGGAAGGTACACAGAACACTGGCGTTCAGACCTGCCTCCTGGCAGAAGATGTAGGCCCGAAACAGGGCCTGTTGCTTCCACCTGTCCCAGAAGCTGTGTAGCTTCAGTAGTTGGCACTCTCACCTACACAGTCTAGTCTCTGAGAGATCCTGGACTCCCAGATGGCTGAGATGGCTCCCCCAGGTCCTCTGACAAAGCCCTCCCAGGCAGGGTGGACACCTCTCCTCTGGCAGGGAAGGTGCCCAGATATCTGGAGCCCAAAATGGGGTCTGCCCCAGAAGCTGTGTGGCTTCTGCCTGTCCACAAGCTTCTGTAGTCCACACTCTCACCTGCACAGACTAGTCTCTGAGGGATCTGGTAACCAAGATGGCTCCCCTACGTGCTCCCTAACTTGGTTTTATCAATCTCATTTTCCATGAAGGGCTCAAGTACTGAGGAGAAAACACAGGAATCACTGGGCTGGGACTGGGATAAGGGTGAGAGCTTATGGAGTTTACAAGAGACCTTCCCACAAGCACCATGTTGGCCTTACACAGCCATTGCTGTGGTTTCCTGCCACGACCATGCTGATACTCACGGGCCTCAGTCTAGCATGCTATGAACTGTCTAGGCAGAAAACAAAAGATCATGTCCTGGTTGTTGACTTCAATGTAGAGTCACAATGAGTTTGGATAAGTGCTATATGCTTGGAGTATAAAAGTGGTCTTGAATTCAGCGATCCACCTGTCTCTGATTTACAATTGTTGTGATGAAAGGCATGATCGAAATCACTTTGTATCAATAGATCAGTTCTTTACTATGTCTGGCAGAAGAATCTTCTTGTGTAAGGATCTGATCTAATTTACCTTCAGCATCCAAATCTGAAAAAGAGCAAGTGGCTAGAGACTACTGAAACAGAGGCCCACTTTGGCTGGGAGGGTGTGGCTATAAAGGGAGGGTTCAGCTGAAAGCTATATAATGAGTCATAGTAGGCAGAGAATCTCTCAATCTCTTGAAGCCTGCAGTTACAGCTTTTCCCTGCCAGAATATAGTGATCTGTTGCCATTGTCCAGATCAGGTAAGCACCTCAGCTCCATCAGGATACCTCATCTCATGCCACCTAGTCTAGCCTTGTCCTCACTTGAAATTTTGTTTATAATATGTAATACTTGGTGGTTCTTCCTTTTTAAGATGAGTTCTCGCTGTGTTAGTTTCCCTGACCTGTATCATAGATATTCCATAATTTTGAGCTTATATCCACTTACCAGTTAGTACATACCATGCATGTTATTTTGGGTCTACATTACCTCACTCAGGATGATGTTTTCTAGTTCCATAAGTTTGACTGCAAAATTCTTGATGTCCTCAGTTTTTATTAGCCAGATTGTATTCCATTGTGTAAATGAACTGCATTTTCTGCATCCATTCTTCAGTTGAGCAATATCTGGGTTGTTTCCAGCTTCTGGCTATTATAAATGAGACTGCTAGGAATAGAGATGGGCAAGTATCCTTGTGGTATGGTTGGGCTACTTTTGGGTATATGACCAGGAGTGGTACAGCTGGCTCATCAGGTAAAAGTGTTTTCAATTTTCTGAGGCACAACCAGATTGATTTCAAGAGCATTTGCACCACTTTGTAACCCCACCAGAAATGGAGGAGTCTTCTCTTCCTCCACATCCTTACCAGCATGTGCAGTCACTGGAGTTTTTTATCTTAGCCATTCTGATTGCCATAAGGTAGAATCTTAAGGTCATTTTGATTTGCATTTTCCTGAAGACTATGGACTTTGAACATTTCTTTGAGTGCTTTGGTCATTAGAGATTTTTCTAACTTTGAATTAGGCACTGGATTGAAGAAACTGAAGGAAAGGGTGACCACATAGTAATTCCACCAATCTCAACTAACCTGGATGGCACAAACAGAGCCACCCAACATGGCAGCATACACAGACTGGTCAAAAGCCCCCAGTACATATATAGCAGAGGACTGCCTGATCTAGCTTCAGTGGGAAAGACGTGAGGCCCTAGAAAAGAGGAATGCCTGTGGGATGGGGGTAAGGGAATCACCCTCTTGAAGGATATAGGGAGGAGGAGTTAGATAATGAACTGTTGGAGGGGGGAAATGGCTGGAATATTAAATAAATAAATAAATAAATAAATAAATAAATAAATAAATAAATAAATAAATAAATAAATAAATGATTGCCAGTCCTTAAATTGACAGAGATTCTTCTACCTCATCCACCTGAGTCTGCTTAACCAGAATATCCAAGTGTGTTCTCAATTACATCTAATTATTAATTAGGTCATAGTGGTTTCTGTGGGATTTTTCAGTTTTCTGTAGTTCGCTTTTGTTTCTTGAGACAGTCTAACTAAGAATGTAAAGGTGACCTTCAATTCTAGGCACTCTAGGCTGGAATGTCAGATATGAGTTAATCAAAGAGACTTGGGTAATTACATTTATGTCACTTTAATGCTTACATCCTTTGGTGTGTTTTTAATCCCAGCAACATGGAGGCAGAGGAAGGCTGAGTGTCAAAATATCCAGGTATTATATGTGTCTTTAAAAAAAGGGAAAACAGGAGCTGGAGAGATGTGTCAGTGGTTAAGAACACTTGGTGGTCTACCAAAGGGATTCTGTTTAATTTCCAGTAAATACATGGTGGCTCACAACCCTTTGTAATGGGATCTGATGCCCTCTTTGGGTGTGTTGGATGACAGGGACAGTGTACACATATACATTAAATCAATAAATAGATACATAAATAAATAATGCAAAACAAGCAAACAAACACAAAATACCAAAAAACAAATGGTATTTCCATCTGGTCACTGAAAATAGTCTCTTATTGTAATGGAACTCAGGATGTCTTCAAACTTACAGGAAAACCCTATATATACACATACATACATATATGTGTTTATGTAGTATATATGTACATGTACATGTATGTATGTATGTATGTATGTATATGTACATGTGTAGGTGTGTGTGTATTTAATAGATATAATATCATAATCACATCTTGCTCCATCCTCTTCTTCTGTACCCACCCTTGACTGCAACAGGAAGGCAGAGGCTGGATACTCTCTAAGATTGATGGCAGCCTAATTTATATAGCACGTTTCGAACAGCTGTGGATAAGATCATGTCCCAAACAAGCAAAACAAAACAAACCAATAAAAAAGCAAAAGCAATTAAGGTATTCCTATCTGCTGATTGATACATGGTCTATTCTTTTGAAGAAATGCAGAATGTGTTCAAATTTTCAGAAAGAATCTTGCAATTTTTTTATTGATTGTTCAATGAAAAATCTGACTATCACTTAAAATAACAATTTCTGCTCTTTCTTTCTTCCTTCATTTTTTGTGTATTTCTTTGTTTCTACAGGTCTCAGATTATCTGTTATGGTGCTGTAGAAGGAACCAATTATGACATTGAGCTAGTGAGCCTCCTGCCTTCAGCATATAAATTATAATTTCCACCTCATAGTATTTTGTTTCTCAATGTTTTATAAAGGGTTGCAGACCATGCCAGTGGCTACTGAAGGGTTACTAAATTTAGTATTTCTTTCCATCTCTACCTAGCTCTGTAGTTTTCAGACCTCAAGCTCTGAACTTTACCAACACCTTCTCCAAAAGGCCTATATGGTCATAATCAAAGATTGATGTCAATAACTAATGATGGGAATGTCAAAGATGCTGTAACTTATTCCAAGCAGTGTAGCTGGATAAGTGGAGATTGTGGAAACTTTGGAAATTGATTTTCTTTGAGGGCCTGCATAGCTAAGCACAGTCTATTCATCATCCAACAACTGATTGAGGCTTCAGAGATCCTGGTGATCCCTTCCCAGTGGGATTTATTCCCCCAGCAGTGCCTGCAATATGATGTGGCCTTTAGGAACTAGGATACTATGTAGACCCTTCACACTACCATAGAGAACTATGGCTTTAAAATCAAAACAATCAAGACCAAGCAGTTATGGATAGACATACTATGGTGGCATAGGCTGGGCAGTGATTGAACACACATGTACTTCCAGAAATTGTGAGGCACAGGCACACAATTCTCTCTTGGATTCAGTCTCTTGTGGTCTATGAAGCAAGTTTTAGGACAGTCAAAGATATAGGTCATTCTGTAAAGATCTATATCAAATTATTATTATTATTTCAAAGAACAAAGAAAAAAACAACTGAGTATGCCCAAATTGGTAAACTGAGTTCTGCATCCTCAGCACGAGTAATCTAGCCCTCATACGTCCCTGAGTGGACCAAAAGGCTTCCTAAGTTTCTTGTCACTAATACTATATTTTTCTCCTGGCTTCCCTAGAATGACTCTTTCAAAGAAGACACAATGAATGTCAACTCTCCACCCACCCTCATGAAACTGGCAAGTCAGAGGCTACTGAGGGAGGAGGCCTTGGCCATTTCTGCTCTCAAGGACCTACCCAATATGCTGTTCCCAGTGATGTTTGAGGAGGCCTTCATTAATGGTCATACTAAGATCTTGAAGGCCATGATACCCTTGTGGCCCTTCCCATACTTTTCTTTAGGAATGATGATAAAGAACCTGACCCTAGATACATTGAAGGCTGTTCTTCAGGAAATAGATATACTTATTTCAAAAGTGGTGCATTCCAGGTAGGCAGGATCATCTGGGGTTGGAGGAAGGTTCTCTGAGTGCTAGCATGAGCAACTAGGGAAAGAGAATATTTGTCCAATGGTGGATCAAAGGCTTCTGATCTTCAAATTTTTCTTCACCCCATAGTCAGTATTATTCTTTTCTGGATGAAGAGGTTTTGAGAGGTGTAGTTGCTTGGGGTCAGTCTCAGCTATCTGGGCAAATAATGTTTAATAGAGAAGGCAGAAAAGAGTAAACACACCCAATAAGGAATGGACCTTTCCCTGCATCCCTTGAGATCAAGGGGCCTGGAATGAAGGGAAGTAAGACAGAGTGAAAAATGTCCTTCTTACAAACAATGCTATTCATTTTCTCAGCATGAGGCTCAGGGTTTGATTCTAGGCACAGGAATAAGCAAAGTTTTAAAAGAAAAAGCTGAAGTGTGAAATGTGAAAAAAAAATAAGACTATAATGTATGTCATCACTTACCTTCTGAAAATTATACTCATTTCTCCCACAGTAGGTGCAAACTCAAAGAGATCAAATGGAAGAATACAGACTATGGTTTGCAAGGAATATGGCCTGGGTCCCATGAATTTGATGGCTTATCAGAGTTCATGGAACAGAAGCAGCCTGACTGTGGGGTGAAGAAAGAATTGAAGGTGATAACTCATCTCAAACTCATGGAGGGCAGCCTTGATGAATGTGCTACATACTTGTTGCAGTGGGCCCAGCAGAGAAAAGATTCAATTCATCTATGCTGTAGAAAGCTGAAGATTCAGGGCTCAATCAACGCCACAGTTATAGAAATCTTCAAAATTGTACATGCAGACTGTATACAAGAGCTGGAGCTATGTTGTCTTTGCCTGGAAGATTTGGATTTTCTTAACCCTTACCTGAAACAGATAAACAACCTTATTAGACTCAAACTAGATGAAATCAAAGGTACTGTCAGTATGGGTGAATCTAGAAATATTGATGAGGAGAAAGTGATCACATTGATATCTCAACTTCCCACACTCCAACATCTCGAGAAACTCTGTATAAATGATGTCTCTTTTATAGAAGGCAACCTGAAAGAATGCCTCAGGTAAGTAAGGAGTGAGGGGATCTAGTAGACCACAGAAAGCACATAGTTTTTCTTTGATTTTCTCTTTCTTTTCTTTTTTTTTTTCTTTTTTTTTTCTTTCTTTTTTTTTTTTTTTTGGACGCTAGGGAGTCCATGATGGTCTGGCCACCATAAACTAGCAATATTAGAGACATAGCATATCAGGGAAGATGGGCTCTGAGATAAGATATATATGACCAGGCATAAGCATGGCTCTCATTGCTCATGCTTTGAGTCCAGAAACAGGTTGAGTAGGATGAGAAATATGCAACACTGGGTTTCATGGTGAAGGCATGATCATGGATATTGGAGGAAAAGACCTCTGAGAATATCTAAAAATAGCAATAGGAAGTAGTTGAATTTTATTTGAAGTATGTAGTTCTTCCTATATACACCATGTTGGCCTGATATATCCATTGGTGTGCTTTCCTGCCAGGTCCTGAATCATGTTGATATTGACAGGATATTGACTAGAATGGTCTGGGTTGTGTGAGCAGACAACAGAAGGCCATGTCCAGGGCAGGGTTGACCTCAATGTATAGTCAGAATAAGTTTTGGAGAAGGTCAACTGCTTCTAATCCTATCCACCCTTTTCAATACCATTTGCCTGAAAACAAACATTTCTTCTCTCTTCAGGTGCCTGAAAAAGACCTTGGAGATACTTTGCATCACTAACTGTTACCTCTTACAGTCAGACTTGGATTACCTGCCCTACTGCCTGAATATTTTGGAGCTCAAATGTCTGGACTTTAGTAATATACCTTTAAGTCATTTATTCCTTGAGCATCTTAGATTTCTTTTTGAGAGAGTTAGACATACCCTGGAATGCCCGATATTGAAGTCATGTGAAATGGGAGAATCTCAGTTCAACAGCCTACTGCCTGCCATAAGTCAGTGTTGCCAACTCACAGAAGTCAATTTCTATGATAATGAACTCTCTCTGATTTTCCTGAAAAAATTTCTACACCACACAGCCAAGCTTAGCCAGCTAACTTATGAGCTGTACCCTGCCCCTCTGGAGTGCTATGATAACAGAGATATAATACTATCACACAGATTAGAAAATTTTTGTCCTGAGCTCCTGAATATACTCAGGGCCAAAAAGACAGCCCAAGGAGGTCACCTTTGCTACAACCCAATGCTATAACTGTGGTGGATCCTATGTTTATAATCTGGAGACACAACATTGCTTTTTTGAAAAATACTTTCTGTTGGATTGACTGTGGAATGTAGAAATGGAAGCTTAGTATTGGGGATTGATAAAATTTTAAGTTATTATATGTTGCTGGAAAAAGTATGTATATATCAATCACCTAAATGTCTGAGACACACTAGAGGCAAGATCCTCCTGTGAGATGGTGAACGAATGTTGCATCTGCAAAAAGTGTCAATCACTCTTTCTCCTCTAGAATTTTTGTAGTTGTGGAGTGTGTTACAATAGAGGCACCCTTCCATGAGGATATTGTTCCCCTCTGTGGACTGCATACAATAAATGTAATGACTTTCTGCATTAGTGATATATCTCTATAAAAACACAGAGCCTAATAATTCCCAGTATTTATGTACCTGTGTCTGGTTTCTTCATTCCTCAACACCATAATTAGGTCAGTGTCAGATTTGAGCATTTCCTTGCCTCTAATGAACAGGTCTCATAAATGGGACCCAAAGCATAGGGCTGCAAAAAGTGCTCAAGGTTTGTAAAACAAATTTGTATGTAGTACATTCATATAACAACTGAGTGATATATGGAGAACACAGGTTTCTTCAGCAGTCAAGAATAGGAGGACCAAGTGAATACCAAGACAGTCACATTTCAGGAACTATGTCCTTGTATTTAAACTCAGCTGGAAGCATTATTTGCAACATATAAACACTCAGAGATCTGATATCAAAATGAGAAAGACAAGATGTGACCTTAAGCTATCTAGGTCTTCACACTTCAAGAACAGTTTATATATTAGGTAAAAAGAGTTTCACTTCATCAGAGAAATATGTCCTAACACCATCCTGATTCCCAGTGACTGGTCCTCATGGAGGTCTCCCAAACTTCATGTGTAGTGCAGCATCTTTAAGATATCGAGGTGACTCACAGCAGGCTGTGGAGAAGAGGATGTTCTCTATGGAATTTATAATATCTTTACTCATTTTAGTCCATCTCTTCAACATCCAGCCAGGCCACTGTGTCTGGATCTGATTCCATGGAGCTCTGTCTGACTTGCTTGCTATGGGTCTTATTTTCCTCTGTAGAGTTCTGGTGAGCTGATATTAAATATGTGCACAACCACAACTGGCAGTTTTCTTTATAAAAAAAATGTACCAAGATGTTCTTTATGAGATTCTACGAATAGTCTGAGACAATTTAAATCCATGAGTTTTCTGGAGGGGTGCCCATAGAGAGTGAAAGATGTTTCTGACTGGAGTCTGGATGACCTATTTTGTAGGTATACTCAGAGTCTGCCTGAGATACCATCAAACCCAAGATCTCAGCACAAAGGAGATCTATATGCCTCAGAGGGACAAAGGACAAGTGATAAGAAACAATGACAGGAGGTAGAAGACAAAGCAGAAGGGGAAGAAAACAAGGGAGAGGGTAAAGGGCTATATGAGCTTAGGGACATGAAAGGATCAACACACTACTTCTGGATAGAAAGAGACAGAATACCTAACCTATAGGTCAAAGTTGTGTTATAGAGGTGAAAGTTAAACCCCATGTGAGAATAAGGTATTTTAATTTTAATTGGGGTGGGAAATTACATAAGCCTTAAGAGACTTTTCATTGCTAGTCTTGAAAGCACCACATTGTTAGTGATACTCAAGAAAAGGAAGTACCAAATAAAGGCATGGAACTTGGGTGCTACATTTAGAAATGTAACCTAATGGTTTTCAACCAGGCACAAGGATGAGGAACACGGAAAGGGTCTGCCAGGGCCACGTTTGCTCTTGTCAGGCTGGCTACTGTCCCATCACAGATTTAGGAGGATTTGTGAGAGAAGGAGTTTCAAATTAATATGCAGATCTAGACTATGTGTCAAAAAACAAAAGCAAACAAAACATCTTCGGGAACAACTAAATAAAGACATAGCATGACTCTGAATTTACTAATACATGAGTGAATAAACAACTAGGAGTCTGCTGGGGGAATATTACATTGAATGGGCCTCTGAGCATTCAGGATAGTGTGAATTTTTTGGTTTTCACAAAGGGAACTCCAACAATGGAGGTAATAAATATAATCCCAGGCAACATCAGTTTGGGACACAGCAACCAATCAGAAGCTAAGTTTTGGTGGTAAGGCAGAGTACAGAGAGCTGTGAGGGTTTAATGAGCCTGGTTCTCAGTTTTCATGCACGTTGCATTGTTTTAAAGCCTAAAATAAGGTAAATGAGAGTATTGTAAAATTTTACTACTTTAAATAGAGATATGGGTACAAAGGATTTTTAGAGAAATATTGTGAAATACTCTAAAATTAGGTAATACCATATATAAAAATGAGGCTGATACATAAATGAAAAAAATGAAGGTATTTTCAATTGCAAAACACACATGGATATTTAGGTATAACCTGAATAGAAATAAAGATCTATGTCAAAAAGATAAAGAAAAAGGGAAAAGAATGAAAGTTGATCAAATGGATTTGAAACTGCCTTACATGCTAGGTGTGACAGTAGATGCTTTAGTCCCATTACTCTGCAGGAAGACACATAGAGATTTCAATGAGTTGGGGTCAGCCTAATCTAAGTAGTGAGTTCTAGCCAGAGCTAATTTAGTAGCCTTTAGAGGCCTTTTCTGAAATGACAACAACAACAACAATGAAAGATAAAAATAAAAAATAAAAAACACAGCCAGGCAGTGGTGGCGCACACCTTTAACCCCAGCACTTGGGAGGCAGAGGCAGGCGGATTTCTGAGTACTAGGCCAGCCTGGTCTACAGAATGAGTTCCAGGACAGCCAGGACTATTCAGAAAAACCCTGTCTGGAAAAGGTAATAATAATAATATTATTAATAATAGTAATAATAATAAAATAAAATAAAAATGACTACCTTTAAATCAAAACCAATGTCTTCATCCAGTTCTTCTTAAGAGATTCTGAATTTGAGCCTATCTTCTGTCTAATAATTCTAGATCTGATGGAGTATCCCAGTGGCAGCAGGTGATCTACAAGCAGTGAGGGCTGTTAACAACAAATTAAACTCAGGACCAGGCAGTGAGTTTCAGATTCTCAACTCCCAGAGACTTCTCTCTTTCTGAAGCAGTGAGACACCTATCCCTCATACATCTCCATTCCAGATAAACCTGCAAACCAAAAACTGCCATTTTATTAGAGGCCTGAGTACTACTAAATAATAAATATATTTTCTTTACTGTCTAAATGGATGATGTTCCTTTTTTGAAAAACAAAGTACCGGAGACTTGAACTAGAAGAGCAAATTTATCAATTCCATGCCCTACACTGTATTATTTTTTTTAGTTGCTACTTCTTTACTTAGTCTTTGATGTATCTATGAGACACAGTCAATTTCTATGTGTTATATTGATTTCAAACACCAACTCTCATGAATCCTCCTACATCAGCCTGCTTCCTAGTAGGATGGGAGTTTGGAGTCAACCCACCAGGCTGAGTTGTATTCGCCTGTGTCCCACATAATTCTGAGTGTAAGGCAAGTTGATGTTACTTTATATTTGATAGTAGGGACATCCTAACCAAACCTCCTGGAAAACATCTTCAGAGAACCTTGTAGAAACATCTTGTTACAACAGTGAAATCTCTTCTGAAATATATAATACCTAAGTTGGGATGTCTTTCAGTCATCTGCTATGTTAGTTACTCAAAAGTTTGAGGCAGGAGGATGGCTTGCATCCATTAACGGTAGGCAATCATTCTAAATATGTAACAGAGTAGGAAGATTGTTTGAAAAACAATTACAAACTCAAGGGTCACTTTCTCCAGCATTGCATAAACTGAATATATTTAGATATGCCCATCATCCCAGAACTCAAGCATTTGTGGCATAAAAATCAGAAATTAAAGCACAACTTTGGCTATCTAGCAAGGTTACAGCCAGACTGGGTTTTCCAAAACTATTTTTCAAAACAGTTTTAAAACTGTGTTAGAAGAGAGACAGCACCCTTGGATTTCTGTCAGAAACGGGCTGTTTCAGAATAATCTAGCCAACACAGTGGATACAGTTAAGGAAATCAAGAATAGGAGCAAAGCCTAGAATGGTCACATATAACTTTAATATGAACATCTGGAAGGCAGAAGCAGATAGGTCTCTATGAATTTGAGGTGAGGCTAATATACATATAAAATTACAGGACAGAAAGAGATTCCTGGTTATTTCCGAAAAATCTGGGCTTTAATCCAGATTAATTTGTGACTCAGGTGTCACAAATGTTATTATCATTTCACTGAGTCTAGCCTCTGCAAACAAACCAACCACCAGAAAGAAAGACAAACAAATAATTAGCAATTGCTAGTGTGTACATTTTCAATTTCAATTTTCCAACAGGATTAGCAAAGATATCAATGGACCTAGGCATTATGTGACACATCAAGATCTACATAACAACTTCCAGGCAAGTCATATTTACATATTGAGAACATTTCTTCATAAACTTTTGAAAACTGGAATGATACCCTAGGTGTTTAGAATATAGTGTTCACTTTCAGAGGACTACAGTTCAATTTCCAGCCACCTCTGTCCACCTCCTCTTGTTAAAGCACATACAACTCTAAATTACACCCTTGCCCATTGGCTCCATATTCAGGCCAACAACAATGGCTACTTTCATTGAGATGATTCTGGCACTAGCAACCCCATGTAAAACCCAGACCTCTGTCTGCACATTCCCCTTAAAGTAGACACAATAGGGCCAAACTGTTTCCCATACCCTGGTCTTGTTTTCCATAACCTGGACTTCCTGTTCAGGGCGATATCTTTGTCAGAAGAGTACTGCCTTCCCAGAGGCCAAGCAGTTCTAGGAACACCCTAAGTAACACTGGCAGCCAAAACTCTAGTGGTAATTCAGTCAAGAAAAACCCTAGTGGAGACACCATGTTGGACTTGAAGAATCACTGATCACCTGAACTGACTCTAGAAGACCAGAGAAGAAATAGAAACCAAGGGGGGAAAATCCTCAATGACCCATCTAGCAAAGAAAAACTCAGAAACCACCAACTAAACCTATAACAACCCCAAACATAGATGTCTGGATGCCAATGTAAGAACACAATCAACAACAGCCAGTGCAATATTGTAACAACAGAGCTCATCTTATTACAACCATCCAGGATAAACTCATGAATATGAAAAAAGGCCTTTAAAGAAGAAATGAATGAATCCCTTAAAGAAATGCAGGAAAATACAAGAAAAGGTGTGAAGGAAATAAAGAAAATTGACTAATAATTGAAAATGGAAATAAAAGGAAGGAGGAAAACACAAACCGGAGATAGAATAACCACTACAGATGAAGTATCAGTAACAAAACATAAAAAATGGACAAGAGAATCTCAGGAGTAAAAGATATGATGGAAGAAACTGATACACTTTTAAAGAAAATTTCCTGACACAAAATATCCAGGAATTTTGGACACTTTGAAAGGAATAAATCTAAAAATAATCAGTATGGAAAAAAGGAAATATGCTCAGCTCAAATTGCCAGAAAATACTTTCAACAAGATCATAGAAGAAAATGTCCATAACTTAAAGAATAAAATTCATATAAATATATAGAACACAAAATTGACTTGACCAGAAAAGAAAGACCTACTGCCACATAAGTAAAAAAAATTCAAAAATAAAAACAAAAAAGAAAGACTGTTAAAATCTGGAAGACAAAAAGGCCAAATAACACAGAAAGGCATTCCTATAAAAATTATATGTGAATACTCAAATAAGATCACAAAGAAAAAAGGGCTTGAATAGACATCTTGCAGATTCTAAAAGTCCACAGATGCCATGCCATACTGGTGTACCCACAAGATTTCAATTGTAATAGATGGAGAAAAAAATATCCCATAACAAAAGCAAATTGTCTTCATTTATTTTAATTTACATTTCAAATGTCTCCCTTCTGGGTCTCCCCTCTGCAGCTCCTTTTCCCATCCCCATCCTGTTTGCCTCTAAGAGGGTACTCTTCTACCTATCCAAGTAAATCTATCCAATCACAAAAACCTAATACAAGGACACATGAATAATAACATTCATGATGGCTAGAAGAAGTGGAGGCTGGAGCCATATTATCTAGTTCTGGCCTTGCTCCCTGGACTTGAGAAGTCTTTTGGGACTGCAAGATCATCCTGCATCCCTCTGGAAACTTTCAGGGGCCCCAAAACCAAGCACTTAGGAACCCTGTCAGACCACTCAGCCTAATGGAATCTACCCACTACGCCAGCTGATCCGCCAGATGCCATGATGATATTCTGACCAACACCAGGGGAAACCACATGCATAAAAGGCAGCACAAGAACACAATCATTGCAACCCAGGGTTATATGGCATTGCCAGAGCCCTTCTATTCTGATTAAAAAAAAAAAAAAACAAATGCTGGAAATACAAATGAAACTGGAGCACAAGTAGAGGATCTTAAACCCAATCTTATGAAGATGATATAGTTTTTTGAAGAGGATATGAATAAATCCCTTAAGGAAATATGGAAAAAAAAACATTCAAACAGGTAGAGGTAATAAAAGAAGAAGGTAATTAATACAAAGAAATGAAGGAAGATGCAATTAAACAGTGAAAGGTATGTATAAAATTGTTCAAGTTATGAAAAGGGAACAGGAAGCAATATAGAAAGCAAAAACTAAGGCAATCCTGGAGATGTGAAACATAAGAAAGAGAACACAAATTACTGACATAAGCATCATTAAACAGAATACAGGAGATGAAAGGGAGAATCTCATGTTTAGAACATATGATAGAAGAACCTAATATATGAGTCAAAGAAAATGCAAAAATCTAAAATATTCATCACACACAACATCCAGGAAATCTAGGACACTGAAAAGACTAAACCTAAGAATAATAGGAATAGAAGAAAAAGATTCCCAGCTTAAAGGCCCAGAAAATGTGTTCAACAAAACCATGGAAGAAACTTCCCTTAACCTAAAGAAATAAATGCCTATTAAAAAATACAAAAAGCTTACACAACACCAAACAGATTGGACAAGAAAAGGAATTCCTCACAGTATATGATAATCCAAACACTAAATATATAGAACAAAGAGAGAATTTTAAAACCTGCAAAGGATAAAGGTCAAGTAACATAAAGGCAAAGCTCTCAGAATAACACTAACATTCTCATCTGAGACTTTAAGTGATAGAAAGACGTCAACACACGTCTTACAGACGCTAAAAGACATCAGATATCAGCCTAGATTACTATACCTAGCAAAACATTTAATCACCATAGATGGAGAAATCAAGATATACCATGCCAATACCTATCCATTACCCAACCCTACAGAGGATACTAAAAGGAAAACTCCAACAAAATGAGTCTAAGTATACTCAAGAAGACACAATAAATAATTTCATATGACTAGAACTAATAGAAGAGAAAGACACACACAAAATAATTGTAAGTAGCATTCATTGGTCATTAGGATTTCTTTTTTATAGATTATTTATTTATTTAGATTTCAAATATTATCCGCTTTCCTGGTTTCCCCTCTGGAAATGTCCGATTCTGTCTTTCCTCTCCCTGATTCTATGAGGGTGCTCCTATACACACACACACACACACACACACACACACACACACACACACACACACACACACACACATACACACACGCCAGCCTCCCCACCATGGCATTCCTATAAACTGGAGCATTGAGCCTTCACAGGCCTAAGGACCTCTCCTACAACTGTTGCCTCACAACAAGGCCATCCTTGAATGGACTAATGTGTCATTCCATGACTTTGTACTCTTTGGTTGATGGTTAAGTCTCTGCAAGCACTGTGTTGTCTGGTTAGTTGATATTGTTGTTCTTCTGATGGGGTTGTAAAGCCTGTCACCTCCTTCAGTCCTTTCTCTAACTCAGTGGACCCAAGACTAAAAGGCACAGACTAACAGAACGAATGTTTGGTTTTTTTTTTCTCCTTTTTTTAAAATTAGATATTTTCTTCATTTACATTTTCAATGCTATCCCAAAAGTCCCCCATGCCCTCCCTCCCCCATCCCACTTCTTGGCCTGGCATTCCCCTGTACTTAGGCATATAAAGTTTGCAAGACCAATGGGCCTCTTTCCACGGATGGCCTACTAGGCCATCTTCTGATATATATGCAGCTAGAGACACGAGCTCCAGGAGGTACTGGTTAGTTCATATTGTTGTTCCACCTATAGGGTTGCAGATCTCTTTAGCTCCTTTGGGTACTTTCTCTAGCTCCTCCACTGGGGTCCTGTGATCCATCCAATAGCTGACTGTGAGCATCCAATTCTGTGTTTGCTAGGCCCAAAAAAAGCCTCATAAAAGACAGCTATATCAGGGTCCTTTCAGCAAAATCTTGCTAGTGTATGCAATGTTGTCAGCATTTGGAGGCTGATTATGGGATGGATCCCCAGGTATGGCAGTCTCTAGATGGGCCATCCTTTCGTCTCAGCTCCAAACTTTGTCTCTGTAACTCCTTCCATGGGTGTTTTGTTCTCAATTCTAAGAAGGGGCAAAACGTCCACACCTTGGTCTTCGTTCTTCTTGAGTTTCATGTTTTACAAATTGTATCTTATATCTTGGGTATTCTAAGTTTCTGGGCTAATATCCACTTATCAGTGAGTACATATCATGTGAGTTCTTTTGTGATTAGGTTACCTCACTCAGGATGGTGCCTTCCAGGTCCATCCATTTGCCTAGGAATTTTATAAATTCATTCTTTTTGATAGCTGAGTAGTACTCTGTTGTGTAAATGTACCACATTTTCTGTATCCAGTCCTCTGTTGAGGAACATCTGCTTTCTTTCCAGCTTCTGGCTATTATAAATAAGGCTGCTATGAACATAGTGGAGCATGTGTCCTTTTTACCAGTTGGAACATTTTCTGGATATGTGCCCAGGAGAGGTATTGTTGGATCCTCCAGTAGTACTAAGTCCAATTTTCTGAGGAACCGCCAAACTGATTTCCAGAGTGGTTGTACTGAAAGACCCCCGAAGGGAGACCCTCACTCAAGCACTCAAGCCCCGGGACAGCCGCGGACCCAAGAAGACACTGAGACCGTACTCAAAATGTAGAAGGCAAGATTTAATAGAACAACAGCAAGAAAGCACATGGAACATAGACCAGAGCTCTGGGGTGGAAACTCATGCACCTAGTGGTGTAGAGGAGAATCGACGACCAGCCAAAATTTTCACAGGCTTATATAGTAAAACTCAAGGGGGGAGAGCTGGGCAGGGAAAGTACAAGTTTACATCACTAGGGGGTTCTGCCAAGGGACAAGGGGTTCTGCCAAGGGAATCTACGTAACTAAGGGGTCATGTCCTATCATTTGGCAATGTACCCGGTTCATTTTGAGGTTGTTCCAGGA